>NW_024884855.1:1970355-2065535 GCF_019232065.1 Centrocercus urophasianus | reverse complement strand
CCAAGGTTTGCAACAGGATCCCATTATAAACAAACACAACCCGTAAGATGCAGATATGTTGTAGAGAAAGAAATTAAAAACTGAAGAGCATGATTTTCTGTATCCTAAGCAGTATGTTCTGAATGCTGGAGGGGTAAGAGAGAACCATTTACCATACAGCCAAGATTGGTTACTCCAGTGCGTTCATAAATGTATGTTTTAATTAAGTGTCATTTTAAAAGGATGCCTTTTCCTAAGATCTTTAGAAAAGTGCTATGAAAAATGAGGAGAGAAGCACATTATCTAAACATGTTGATTTTCAGAGCAGAAAATAGAGAATTCCTTTACAGCAGCCTAAAAACCCAAGAATCCACTTTTTACCTTCTAATGTACAGTCTGTTTCTTTTCCACTAACATCACCAATTTTCACTACATCTGTGATTCCTCCTGAACTCCTCCATCCCCAACTGGATTTGTTCATCCCATATTACTGAAAATAGCACTATTCTTTGAAATCCTCCCTTAGAAGCACCAGCAAGTACCTGCTTAATTCATGTCCACAGCAAACAGAGGTAGAGGTCTATCACAGAAAAAGTGAAGGATATGGGATTCATGGGTAGACACAAATTCTTACCCTCAGAACTCTTAAGAACAGCAGCTAGCAATCAGCTGAAGTTGGTGAAATTAATATGAGTACATATCTAAGATGACATGAATTTTTCTAAGGTTGCTTTCTATTCCTTCACTCTCTTATCCCAACATCAATATGCCAATGGCTTGAATAGACTGGGGTGGGAGAAGTCACTGGGAAATGTTTTTCTCTTTTACATGCAGTAATGAGGACTTGTATATAGTATGCATATGTTACAATGCTTTCTTCCACAGACTGCTGGAAAGATTGTGTGTTATTAAAGAAAGAAAATTCTGAAATTAAAAAAATGGAACAATAAAAAAAAAGTCTGAACTTATATTTTACTGTTATTATGCCCTTTGCTTACTGTCTTTGTAGATGCTTTTGCTGCAGGCTGTTTCCACAGCCCCTCTACATGAAGCTTGCCCACTACCCCCAAAAGAACCAGCCAAACCAAGACGAATCATAAATAGTTATAGCAAAAGAAACAGTAAAAAGCACTGGCAAAATTATTATTTTTGTCTGAGTAAATGCTCTCTCCTTTTAAGTCCTTCCCACTTAGTCAAGAAAAACATGGAGAACACCAATTGAGGAGAAAAAAAAAATAAATCAGAGAAAGTGTAAATACCTTTGACAAGTATATAGTGGAGTTCAGTTGAAGTTTGAACGCATATACAACCTCCCTGCAGCTGAGGATGTTGTGGCTGCTCTCGTCATGGCTGATAGGTGAGATTCAGCCCCAGCACTAAGCCACACAGCTGGCGCTCCTATGCAACACACTGTGAGCACAAGATTTGATTTCACTGCATCTGGAGGAATTCAGTGCTCTGTCTTCCCTGGAGCATCAAAGGAACCAACTACTCAGCCTTCTTGGAGCTCTTTAAAAACTAGCCCTGCTTTAAGCTTTTTTTATTTTTTTATTTTAGTCATTTGTTTTTAATGCATTACATGACATTTCTCCCCCAGTCCCTCAAGGTGGGGGAATCCCAAGGACTCTCAGGTGATTTACTCTTTGTCTGCAGCAATCATTCCAGAAAGCACTCTTTTCTGGGGTCCACCTCATACCTTTATATGGTATCTACCAATCCATCCAATCCATACCTTCATGAAGTCAAAAAAAGGTTTTCAACCATAAAAGAGGGGAGTTGCTTGAAAGGTGAAAATTGTTTGTAAAAAGCTTGTTGTGTATTCGATATCACACCAGCCGAAAATCTGGAGCTGTATCTTAGAGCAGAGTTCTCACAAAAATTGATGTATTTTACCCTGGAGTACTTCTACCATTGGTCTGATATGTTTGTTTATGCATTTTATAAAGCCTCTTAGTTCAATAAATGCTGCACGATCAAACAGTGCTTTCGAATTATGCAAAATTTTATTATACATATCATAAATAAAGTCTATGAAACATTAATCAACTTTCAAAAGCTTTCAGAAGAACTCTGTGCAACGTTTTCTCTTTGGTGTACTTGCAGAATTATAAGTCTGTCATTTGTGAGTATAGAGATTCAACTTTTTAAGAGATCAACTTCGTACAACTGGGAGAAAGGCAAACGCAGCTATGTGAACTGAACCACTGCTTAATTCGCCTTTTAAGCAAAAGCATAAGAAACATTAAAGCCATTAAAATGAGAAGTACAAGCCACCACAATCTCAGTATCTATCACACTATAACACTATTAACATTAGATGCAAGAAAGCTCTGCAATCTTTAGCTTCAATATCTATTACCAAGCATTTTAATTCTTCCTAAGTAGCCACTACAACAGAAATTCACCTGAGCATTTTATACATCCATGGTCCAACTCCAGGCATATATGGAGAGGAACACAGAGTTATGAGAAAGGAAAAGTCCCTGTTCCAAAGACACATCACCAAATGGACTGCTCAAGGCCCAGCCACATGGCAAATCACTGCTTCTCTGCAAGTCTCCTGGCTGTCCTGCAAAGCAGAGGAACTGATGGCTGGATGCAGCTGGATCATTTACTTTCATTAAAAGAAAACAAATGTTAGCCCTGTGTTTAGTTGCTCTCCAACTCGGTTTGCAAACATGTTCTTCTGCATAATCCTTATGTAGCAATTTTCACTGGAAAATATAGATTGGACTTTCTAAACAAACTTTAGAAAACACTACAGGAAAAAATAAAGTAAAAATAAGAGAACTACCAAAGCATGAGTAAAAAAAATGTAGAAGCCTAAATATAACACAGTATGAACTGCAACGACCTGCAAACACACAGAGGATTTCAAACTGATATTTAACTTAAGAGTTATTCCATTAAGAAACCTTCACTTTAATAGTAGGAAACTACTTAATGCACAGGATTACCATAAGGAAACAATTTGGTTCTACTCCATGAAGATGCATCTGAAATACCTGCACAAATCATGCAAACTTAATTGGTAAAGTACAGTCCTTTTGAAATATTTCAGCCTGTTACAGAATGTATGCATTTATCTATTAACTGACCAAAGCTAAATGTTTATCACAGCCCAGGTAAATTTATTGTAACCCAAATACATCTCTGGTTGCCAGGTATTTCAGAGCTCCAGCCTAGGTTTTTCCTTCTGATTCTCAAGCTTATAATTCCTGAGGGAAAAGCAGGACCATGGTAGAAGCTTCATCTTTTCGAGTTTTGTTTCTTTGCTTTGGTAAACCTTCAATGCAAGGAGTCCATTACTTAATGCAAGGATATGTATTATCTGTTATATAACGCAAGGCTATGTATTATTTAAATGACCTTTCATTTTACAATTACTTACAATAGGTATAAGGTGAAATTTCATAAAATCTTGCTGATATTGAAAGTCATATATAATGCATAACGAAATGGAAAATTCAGTTTACAGTAAACTGTGAAATCACAGATATTGACAGCAAATTTAATTCTACCTAGAATTTTCTCTTGCAATACAAAGCCCAATTTCCCATTGGCAAGAGCTCTTTGCTGGTTTTCATATTGGTACCATTAACAACACCCATAACACCTGCATCTCCCATATTTTCAGGAATAACAGGATGAAAAATGATGCCTGAAGATAGTTTTCTGCATACATCTATGAGAGGATGCCTGCAGACTTGGTTTTCTCTGACAAACTCAATTACAGAATCATCTATATCAACCTAGATTGACAGAAATACGTTTCAAATATATTTTCTACATTATCACATTTTTCTATATTTATCTGAGTATTCTGACTACAAAAAGGAAATTATTTTAATTAAGGGATTAATCAATTGACATTCAAAATAGTTGTTATTCATCTACAGTTGACAAGTGTCTTTCAGGAAGTTAATTTAATTTCCTTCCCCCAACCCCCCTTCAGAAAATGTTATTTTACCTTATGGGAATCTATTTCTAGCCCCAGAATGCTCCACTCATATCAGCCAAATTACTGAAAGTTGGCTACTGCTAAGCTCCAGCCAGCCCAGCTGTAGATAATTTTAGCAGTCACAGATGCAGCAACAACCACTGGCAAACCTGAGATATCAAAGGCTCCAAGTTCACTTCAGACAGATGTTCTGACAAAGCAGCAGTTTTAAAAAACTTCACATAAACAAAACCACCATTATCTGCCCAGGGACAAATGAATGGTTTGCCCTAAAATATATTGGTAATGGTGATAAATGGTACCTCAGTATCTCATGTATTTTTCTTCCAATAAGGGTTCAATATTACTTTTCACTCCTCTGAGCCATTTCCTTGAGATCCTACCTCAAGTATTTGGATAGTTACTTACTAGCTTCAGTTTATTAATGCTTAAAATAGTCATTGTATTTCATCAGTCTTAAGTATAACTTGCTAATGACAGGAAATTTACTTCTGTTGATCCAATAACACATCACAGATTATGATGACGTTGCAAATTACGCTTATTTAGGAACCAAGAAGGTCTTTATAAAATCAAAGCTCATTAAGAAGCTGCATTCAAACGTGCTAACAATGATGCCATTGTCTTGATTTTACTCGTGTTTTGCTCCTGAATCTTTATTCAGGTGATTTTTTTCTCCCATTTTTCTTCATTTCAGAATTTACTTCACAGTTACTTGAAGAAAAAAAAAAAAAAAGCCAACAAAGCTTTCTCATGTATAAAACGTGATTCCTCGCGTATGTTGTTGAACTTAGTCACGCTGATGCTAAAAATCAAAGTATGGTAGCATTTATATTAATAAAATCTATCCATATTTGTCACTGATCCTATGATATTACTGGTATCCACCACAGTGTCAGCCTCCCCCATTTTACAGCTCACTGTTAATGTTACAACAACAGCCAGTGGTTGCCAACAGGAGGAGCGAAGTGATTCCTCAGCTGCAGTCAGCACTGGTGAGGCTGCACCTGGCATCCTGTGCCCAGTGCTGAGGTCCTCAGTACGAAAGAGATGTAGATGTGCTGGACAAGATACTGAGGAGTCTGGAGCATCTCTTCTATGAGGAGAGGCTGAGAGAGCTGGGGCTGTTCTGCTGGAGAAGAGAGGGAGCTCATCAATGTCTATAAGCATCCAGAGAGAGGGTGCAAAGACAGGACAAAGCCAGACTCTTGTCAGCAGTGCCCAGAGCTAGGACCAGAGGCAGTGGACACAAACAAGAAAATGGGAGGCTCCCTCTGAATATAGGAAACAACAAAATCATTAAAAACACACATTCAATTGATCTGAAGCATTTTCTGATGATAAATTTGAATGTTTTTGCCTAACTTAGTGATATAACTGAGCTCATGAAACTACACTCCATTTGCAGGAATGCAAAGACAAAACCATAACAGTAGATTTTCTATCCAAGACAAGTGAACTACTAACAACAACAACAACAACAACAACAAAAATCACTTCCTTCAAAAACATTATCATATCCGGACTACCTAGTAAAATAGTTGTCTTTCAACATAATGAGTTACTGATATCAAATATAGTTAATTTCTTAATGGTAATTAAGAAAAAAAAAAAGATCAAGTTGTTGAGTAAAGACCTAAGTGAAATTGCATCCCACCCTATTGTAGGCTGAGATGAGGTTTGCTTTACAATCAAGGCTCTGATTTTGTGTAAATACATATCTGACCAATTCTGATCCAAACTGCAGCTAGACTATCGCCTAGAAAAGCAAACTAAAAATCTAAGGAATACAGCCAAATTTGCATGTGCAGAGCATAGTCCTGTGACTCAAAACACAGTTGAACTGCCAGTAACTGGCTCCAGACACAGCACTGCGTTTGCAAGGCCTCAGGGCTGAGCCTCCTCAGGCTGCCCTGATCAGAGTTCTGAAAGCTTGCTTTTGCCTGATTTAGCTGTAACAGCTACTACCCTCATCGCAGGTGCCTAGGGACAACTCATTTCATGGCTGGTTGTTTGTGTGGTGTAGACCTTTATACATACAGGCTGTGGTGCTGCTTGCACAAGTCAGAGAACTGGCAGGGTGGCAACCTGTGGCCTGGGGTGCAGGGAGATGGTGACAGTGGAGATTAAAAGGATTTTAACAGCTCGGCCACGGACAGGTAAAGAAATGCAGACAATGAAATCACAGACAAAGCCTGCAAGCGTAGGCATGATACTGAAACTATACAGCTAATTTAATCCTACCTGGATTGTTCATTTTTATAGGCACTTCTTTCTCTGAACCGCAACCAGGAAAAACCTCTGTTTCTAATAAATGGACTAAGAATAATTTAAGCTTTGTAAATACAGGGGCAATCGCTAATACCTCAGGTATACGGATAGCTCAGTAAAAAGCCATTTTGATTGTATCAGTCTGTCTGATAGATAAAGCATTTTAAGGATAGGCCAACAGATTTTGAAATGTTTCGGATTCTCAGGAATTCACCTGACTGAAAAAGGAACCTCTACAAACTTGCTCATACAGGTGACCTCTCTGCTCTTCTTCCTCATCTGCACGGCTTGGCTCAGAGTACAGACCCGCAGTCCCACGGTGGTTTATATTTCCAAAGCAAGTGCGTGTAATTTCTGCACTCACACCCTAACCACTGCACCTGTGCTAATAGAATACGCTTAAGAGTGCCTCTCACACAACAGCCAGCAGCTTTGAATGCAAACAAGTGCTCTGCTACAGTCAGGCTTCAGCTCAACAAAAGAAATTTCTGTTATTTCATAGCAGAAGCACTTATATCTTGTTCTCCCTCTCAAGAGGGACTCAGGGCCACTGTAGAAAACAAATATTTCGTTGTAGAATATTTCATTTCCATATGCCAATCACACACACACTGATAAAATGTACAGAAGATAATTTCTCAATTTGAGTTTTACTGTTAGTCTGCTATTTATGATACTAAGAGTATTAAAGCTGCTTTTTACACTGGATCAAAAGCAATATAGCAGACATTACTCACAGATGAGATGTCCATACTACATTTTGTTTTTGTTGCCCTTTTGCAGATAGTCCTTTGGAATAAAATAAAATGATAAAGAACATCTCAGTGCCATAAACATAATATGAACACTTAATGATATTCGAATACTACCTTAATCCAGCATTTTGATTTCAGACACGTTTGCTGGAATAGCAAAAAGAAAGGAAAAAAAAAGTCTACAGACCCCAAATCCTTTCTGGTGTATATCTGTAAAATATATAAAGAACTCACTAGAACTTTCAATCAATAACATCTCACAAATATTTCTTGCTTAAAAGATAATAATGGGCTAATTACTTGTTGAACCTTATCAGTTCACAATCAGAAGTACTAAGAACAAAACTAATTTCATAGTGAATTTCAAGGTTCAGATTAGATAGTTTCAAGCACATTTCATATAGAAGAAAATCCAAATTTAAAGACTGTAGCATTTAAGTTTAGAAAAAAAACAATCTTTTTGCAAGGCACTACTGTCCATAATACAAATATTCTTATTTATATATGTGGTATCTGAAACACTGAGTGGCAAAGCTACATAGTGTAGCAATATATAGCAAGAAAAGTTTCTCTCATCATTGCTAGATCATTTCCTTGAGTCTGTGATCCTTGTCTTATGAGTCATGTAATCATTACAGCAATATTCATATCAATAACAATTTCAGTCCATCACTTTTCTCACATTTCACTCAGGTGTCACCTTTTCCAAGATAAAGAGCTTGAGCTAGTGTCTCCCCTGGATAGAAACTATTCAATACCTCCAACCCTTCCTTTCCTTTCTCTGTACGACACCATTTTGGGATACAGGGTAAGCAAGAGCTTCTTACAGCAAGCACATGTATGACCAATGCAACTCCTAGCAGACAGTCCTATATTTTCTGCACTGATGGCATTTCCTGAAAATTACTAAATATTCAATTTGTTTTTTTCTGACAGCTGTCAAGCATTGAAATACTGCTTCTGAGAACCCAATCTGATGTTTCCAGGAAAGGATTCGGAGCAACAACAGTCATTTACTCCCTCCTCAAGAACAAATTTCCATCCATTATGAAATTCCAGAAGTGGATTTTATGCTGTCACTTAATCCTCTGGCACTTTCCCACTCAGTTTTAGTTTTGCCTGTCTTAAATAATCCTCTCATCATAAATTTTATCATCCTATCTCCATCTTTCCTTGATAGCTACATGTTGGACTAATAGTGACCAACCTGCTAACAACCTTGTGAAGGAAAACAAACCTTACTGCCTGTATGATAAGACTCAAGGAACCAAAGCATCTGGAAGCCATATGCCATGCTAAAGTTTTTTTTTTTTTTTTTTGAGTTCCAAGGACCCAGAGTGACAAAGTAATTGATTCGTGCTTCAATATCCTAACCTGGCTTATACAAAAGACAGAAAACCATCTTCAATTATTTCGGCTCTGAAACTTTTATTACTTGTAGACTGTTCAGATCTCAAAATCAATACCACACAACAACTTGGTCTAGAGAAAAGCATAATTTGAGAAGAATTTCAGATCAATCTTTTTCACAGTTTTATTTTACTGTGTCATTTAGCAGTGCAAAATGTCACTCAAGATAAGGAAAAAAATATCCCACCACTTTCTCTTTCTTCCAGATGTGCTCATCATGTTTTTTCCATGGGGGTGTAAATGAAGCAAAGAGAACCATAGTGAAGAATGAGGAAAAGCAGCAGCTTTATGGTGTATTGGGTCTGACTGGAATAGAATTTTATTTATTTTTTTTTTCCCAATGTAGCCTATATGGTGCTATGTTTCGGATTTGTGACTAAAACCATGCCAGCACCACCACCAGCCTTAGTGCTGCTGTCAGCCTATTGCTGAGCAGTGGTTTTGTGTTGCTGTTTTTGTTTGCTTCTTTTTTCCCCCCTCCATTCTGCCTCCCCAACAAGTAGGCTATGGGTGTGCAGGACGGCAGGGTCACAGCCAGGATAGCCAATTTGAACTGATCAAAGGATGTTCCTATCACACGATGTTCTCTGCAATAAATGCTCAGAGAAGGGAGAAACCGGCCCGTTCTTGTCTGTGACATGTCTCCCTCTCAAGTAACTGTTGTGTGTGATGAAGCAGTGAAAAAGTATTATCTGCAGGATAGTATTTTCCATACTTTATGAAGGAAGATCAAGATTTAAATGAAATGAGCAGCACATCCACCTGCTAATTGGGAAGTAGACAGTTGATATTTTCATTTGTAGCTTGCACAAAGCAAGAAAACTTGCCCTTTGCAATATTTTGTTAGCATTTTGTTCATGTCTCTCAGGCAGAAATCCCTCAATCATACTCAACTCACCAGATCCTTATGGTATGCAATGCTGGTTTGAAACACTGATTTGCTTTATTTTACATTTTTAAAAGACATGTTTAATGAGGAAGAAAAACGGGAGAACCTATTTTCACTGCAATAATATCTATGAGTATTTACCCATTAATTATTTTAACATGATAACAAATGAAAGTGAAACACAGCTTTATAATGACAGAAAAGCATTTGAAATGCCTTTCATTTTATGACTATAGGCTTTTGCAGGAAGACAACAGCCCCTAGCACTGAGGGAAACATGAGATTTGGGATGGACAGAATACCTGCACGCACGTACCTATATCCATCAGGGTTTAAAACGTGGATCACAATGGCAGATCTCCCAATGGATATGCCTATTAGATTTACAAGGAGTACCACCTGCTTTTCATCCTACTACCTTAAAAAATTATAGCCAAGGAAAAATGCCAGTAATAAAACTGGACCACTCTACTACAGTACACTTACCAACAGCAACTATGTACAATACAAAGACTAAAAAACCTGATTGAGACAGCAAGTCTACAGAAACTCTCCCAAAAGCTAAAAACATCTTGCACAGTGTGGATGATGCAGCTTTCTACATTTTGTTCTGAAAGGTTTTCACAGAACTTAAGCTGAAATGCCTCAGACAGACAGCTTACTTGCCATATAATACAGCTTTAGGTAAGTGTAGCTGCGTACGGGAGGACTACAGACACAGTTCATCTTTCTAAGTAAATCAGACAATGCAAAAATGCAGAACAACTGCTGCTTAACTGTCCAGCCTTCTGAATTGGGATACCAGTTAATGATCTCCCATTTCACACGCATGGATATACATTTGACAACACAACAAAAATCAATCCTATTCCCCATCTTTCCCTTTATGCAGGCTTGGACAGCCAGAGCACAGAGATCATAGCATGTGTTATTGTCTAATTCCACTCTCCACAGTATTCCTTTCATAACGGCGTCAACGTTTGACAGCAGAAGAGGAGAAACATTCTAGTTAAGGAACTGAACAAGAACTCTGCTGATCAAGGCTTTATATTCATTTCTACTAAAAATTCCTACCCAGTTATAATTTGTGCTTGGTTCCCCATTGTAAATTTGGAACAATTTGCTTTTGCCTCTCATGTTTATTTTCCAGAAGTATCTGAGATTGCTTTACTGGTTTGCTCAATGCAATACAATTTTGATCTCCCTTTTCTTCGGTTGCATAGACACTATTACACAATTAATAGAAGATCAAACGCCAAATAAATCCACAGGCTATTAGAATCAAGGAATTATATTTCAAAATTAAAAAAAATAATAAATGTTAAAATCCGGAATTTCTCTATAGTGGAATTGTTAAGTTATCTAGACATATTTATCAAAATGAAAGCAATGCAATGAAGCTAAAACTAGAAACTATTCTTGAACTATATATTCTTCAACTATACTGAACACGCTGAAAAAAAATTACTGCTGTTTTTGAACAGCTTCTTTCTTTGAAATTTGTTTCATTATTATAGCATTCCATAATCTTAACAAATCTGCATTGGATTCTTCTTGCTATTTTTGAATGTGCTAAATAAGAAGATGGGACAAACCATTCCATAATCAGTAATGTACTACATGTGTACACCATGTCATGGGTGACCAGGGCACAACGCCCAGCCATATGGTGCACTTAAGAGCCAACTCATCTACATCGCCCGTTACCAGGCAACGTGCTGGACTTCAGTCTCAGCCTAGTAAGAAAAAAATGACCTCTTAGCCCCAGAAGTTGATTGATATTCATTGTGCTGGTTAGGTTATGATCACAGGGGAAAATAATAAAATCAATTATGCACATGGAGATTTGGAGGCATTAGACCTTCCCAGATTCCAAATGAGTGTTTTTTCTTCTTTCTTGTCATACACCTCAAATCACTGATTCATCTTCTTGAAAGAACATGAGTATCTTTTTTAAGCACATTTCTAGATAGTGAAGCAGTATATTCACAGTTAAATTTACGCCAGCTTCCTAAAAACATGCTGGTAATTATCTTGGGGACCACCTTCTCCCACAGGTTGGAAACCCCAACTTCAATCTTACATTCTTCATTACAATTTCTCTACCAAAAGCTGTCAATTGTGTCAAATTCTGCTCAGAATTATAAGGTTATTCTGTGATGGAAAGCAGTATTAATGAGAGGAAAAGCCAAAAGCAACAAGCTTGCTGAGCACCATAGAATTGATTTCAATCTGCCTTCAAGATGAACAAACCTTTTTCTTGGTTTTATCCTGTAAACCAGGCAATTTTCTTGAAACAACAAAATTTTATTTCAAAGACATTTAGAGGTAGATTGCGTGTGGTATAGGAGAATAAGTATAAGACACTTTGTATTCCTAACAAGGACTGCACGCCAAATTCTTTCACTGACACAAAACTGTTGTGGCAGAATTCAAGTTCTAACACTAATGTCTTTGTGTGAGAAAAGTGAGCCTACTCTACCTCATCAGTACACGTGCAACTTACTACACAAAGAACAGAGAAAAGACTAATTTCAAATATATTTCTATTAGTTCTGTGTGGGGCTCACTGAATAACTGTAGGCACACATCTAGTTGCTATTGCTGTACCACAGGACAAGCCATGCCTATTACACAGTACAAAGATGGAGCACTGCATTTCTTTTTAAGCAGAGGATTGGTGAGAAATGTTTGCAAAGTACCAAATACACACATTAAGAATCATACATTTTGTTTAGTTTTTCTGTTATCTTGCAACCGTTATTCAACTGAGTATAAAATTGTATCCTAATAAAAAGTGCTTAATCAATATTGTTTCCAAGCATGGGTTAAAATGCTCCACAAAAAAAAAAAAAAAATATCTGAGTATGAAACAGCAACGAAAAGTCTGGATAAGAAAACATCTGTTCGAATCTAATGTAAAATAGCTTTCAGGAAGGAAAAAAGTAAAAAATGAACTAACACAACCACCGCATCACAAGTTCTATAAATCTATGAGCTTGAACAGCAAAGCATAAAGAATTATTCGTGGCTGTTCTAAGGGGAAGACTGCTTGAACTAACTAATAAATATACAGAATTTCTTCCTGACAGAATCAGTCAAAAGTAAAATAAACACAGCAACACAACCCCGACCTGCAAAAGGGAAATAAGAGGAATGCACAGTTTGTTTTAACCTATGGACAGAAACAGGGAAGATGTTCTGTTGCAAGCCACAAACAAGTTGTTACTCATTGAAGAGTAAAAGACAATTGATCTTCTAAGAACGGCCTATGAGTCTTGAGATCCAGTATCACCAGGACCAACATATTACCTTATACAACTGCAAAACAAACATTTCAAACCACAAACTGCAAAACAAACATTTCAAACCACATCCCCAGGAGAAAATGAAATCAACAACAGCAAAAAAAAAAAAAAAATAAAATAAATAAAAATAAAAAAAAATCAGCGTACTTACAGAAAGAAGGCTCCTATCATGAAAACAATAGGCACCACTTGCATGGGGCTTCTGTGTAGTTTCCTAAGCAAAGGAAAATGAATTCTTACTGTGCAAGGTAGATTCATAGGAGATAATATTTTAGCTTTCCAAACACTGAAAGCCTGAGGCAAGCTTTACAATTAATAAATATATAATTAAAAATATAAGGAAAATATTGCACTGAGGAAGAATTTCACAAGAAAGAAATGTACCATACATTATAGGGACGTAATAACATTGTTACTTGAGAACAAAGAAAAACAGCAGATTTCAAACAATCATAAAAACGAATAAATATTTTATTACTTAAGTAATAGATAATTAAAAGACAGAGAAAACTAGCCAGACACTTTTCAATTCATTTCAAATCTACATTCTTTGTTTGCATTAGGAACTCACCTAATGCAATACAACGCTGTAGTTCAAAATCGTCCTCAGTCCAGGTTTCTGTTTCAATAGGAATACATAACTATGATTTGCTTGGGTGTTTTCAGTTGTAAACTTCATGCAATTTTGCAAAAGAATAATTATCATAAAATATATAAACAGAAGGGAGCATCCAAAATACATTATACATGCGCAGAGCCTTGAATTAAAATAGGATAACATTCTATCCCATACTATTCTTTTTTGTTTAAATCGATGAGCAGCTGGTGACATCTAATATTTTACTGAATTATTCATTGAATTTCAGCAGTTACAGTAAGCTCAAGCATGTTTTTCATAACAAATTCACCCTAAATGCATTTTCATTTCCATGTGCACATAGTATACATTCCCTCATACAAACAGATGATAGAAATACTGTACATATTTTGAGTCTACAAAGAAAAAATACAGCAAAAAGTCTCTGTATTATTAAAACATAAATTTTATCATGTTTTACCCACATAAATAATTCTAGACAGTAAACATATTGAATATTTTTCTAACAAAATGGTGTTATTTATTTATAATAACATATATACATCTATAAATCAAAATTCAGTAGTGATTATCCGTAATGAGAAGGAATAGAAGCAACCACCACAACCACCAAGGTACACGTTCTATAACATCTCAGGTAGTAACAATTACACTTAGAAGTTACCCATATATTAGGAGCCACACTTTGCTTATCCAATCAATCGCTAAACAACATGGATTAATCTTCAGTCATATTCACACGATTCTACAAAGCAATTTTCAATGTAAGTAAAGAGAGAGAAAATGCTAATCATTTTGTGAGAAAACCTGCATTTTGACAATGTCATGTTCACAAGCCCCTAGATAACCCAGCTGAGCATCACAGATGTTGATGTTATGCTTCCAACTGACATGAGATATCATTAAGATGGTACACACCACTAAAAGGAAACTTGTCTGGTTTTATAATGCTAAATTTTGTTTTCAACATGTCATATAGCACAGAAGAACAAGGAGCAGGTTCTTGCTTTGCATCCATTTAGCACACGATACTACAACATTTGTCAACAGTACAATAAACATTCTGCAGGACTCAAGCCCTTATTTTCTGAGAAAGTAAATAAAAACAAGACTTGAGTCAATTAAAAGAAATCTTACCAAGCATCTAGGAAGAAGCCAGGCTGAGAAATGTTAATATCCCCTTAAAAATGGAAGAGTGGGGTTTTCAGGTGAGAATACCTCAGCTCCCACAGGGCAGCCAGGTCTGCAGCCAGACCAGCAGAGATTCTCCTATGGGGTCACTGCCACAGAGAGCTCCAAGCCATGCAGGCTTATAATGTTACCATACCTGTGCATTCCAGGAGTATCCCAGCCATTACAGTGCTTTTCCTTATGAGCAGTTCCTTTAAGTATTTTACATATGCGTATAGAAATGTATATATATATATATATATATATATATATATATACACACATATATATATATGTATAAATATATATATACATACACACATATATAAAGGTCCCAGGGCAATAAGAAAAATATTAATACCTACACGCAGATTCTAACAACTTCACAACTTTATCAAAAAGCATATGTATAATTTACCATCATCTGACACCTTCAATTCTGCTCTAAAATACCACTAAACAATGATATTTGTTGCTTCAAGTTAAAAGTGATTCCCTTTAGATAACAGCAAAATACAACAAGAAGCGAGCTTTGCCATCATTAGACTTCTAACCACATTACTTCTATTTTGAGGCTTTTTTGTTTGGTATCAGTTTAATTTCCTGTCAGCCTTACAAGAGATTGCTAATGTTTGGGCTGTAGGATATGCTCTGATTAAAAATAATCTTCCCAATTACTGCCTGGCATGAGTCTACTGCCACATGCACTCTGCCACTGGCTTCTGAATTTCTGTCAGCAGTAATTGTATCTGTAGCTCCTAACTGTAAATGAAAACCCAGGGGGCATATTTGGGTTCCAGTTTCCTGTGCCTCGCCATATCTTTTAATTTGCACTGTCTGTCAAAAGGAGATGTTCGTCGGCACTAAAAGGAAATCCTCAGAACATCAGGTTAAAAATAAAAAAAAAAAAGAAAGGAGAAAAAAAGGCAACTAGAATATGATAAATTGTTTTTTATACTTACACCACGTAGACAGATAATGTCATTCATTCTTTTAGCTGCAGAAGTGGTAAACTGAAACTATGTATTGAACATTTCTTCCAGTCCCAATTCCTTCAGGGACTTCAGACCCATGTTATCACCTCATCTCTGTCCCAGTTCACTGCTGCTGCTCCTGGATTTGGGTCCTGGCCTTGCCTAAAATTGTCAGTGCCCACTCCACTTCTAGGGCCTGGTTCGGCTCTCCCTACTGAGGCCCGATGGACCCACAGCCCACAGGGGAACCCCTCGGTTGCATGGGTCCAGCTTCCCCCTCAGGGACAGCCAGCTGGCCCCAGATCTTATGTACTTGAGACAGCACTGGTTAAACCTGGCAGTAAGAGTTAAATGCAATCACAGTCATCAGCTTAATGATAATTCATGTTAAGATTGTCATTGATTCACTTTTCCTCTTAGGAGTGTTGCTGCTTAGAGAGCTATGACGGGTGACCTAAAGACAGTGTGTCCTGTGTGATCCTTAAAGGAAAAGCATCAGGAGAAGAAGGAACACCAAGCACAGACTGGACTCTGAAATAAAGAAACTCGAGGATTAGAAAAACTCCTGATGTAATACTAAAAGCGAAGCACCATTTAGAAGGGAAAAGCACAACCAAGTACATGAGACATATGTCAGTAGTTTTATTTGTGTAAGATCTCAAACAGCCCCTCAAAGATCCTCTAAAAAGCATCTCTAAACTTCTGATGCTCAGAAAGCTCTCTTAACGTGCAGAAGCCTACAACACCGAAAAAATCCATTCCTAGCTAATTTCTCCTCACACAGAAAGCATCAAAATTTCTCCATTAACATAGATATCATAACTACTACTTAAGAAATAATCGCTTTTAAGCTTTTCTTCTGAATTTTTGCTTTTCTCCCTCATTCTTCTGCATAAAGAGGCTGTTCTACCAAAGCTCTTAAGCAGAAAGAACAGTCCCATGAACATCAGTAAGATTAATCACACAATTCCACATAATAATATACTTACATGCCCGCTAGATTCGAAGATTACCGCAAATTCAAGTGAAGAGGACATACAATTACATGAAAAAGCCTGAACTTTTATCAGGACTGTAGAGTTCTCCTGTCAATCGTGAGCTTTTAGCACTGAATGCTGTGATGCTGACAAAGACCAAAAAGTTGCAGCATTATACTTAGAGAATGGGGTTTTTACATTTTCCATTTTGAAACTAATAGTTCTCTCATCTGTAATGAGTCAAGAAATGAATCATAGCTGTGCAAAGCAATGCATCTTTGAAAGAAATTTCAGATGTAGAGAAAATAAAGCTAAATTCGCTAACTTTGTCCTCTTCTTTTTAAATGACTATTTTGACATTGCATTTTCAGCGTTAATAAACAACCTAAAATTACTGACTAGAACAAGGGAAAGTTGTAAAAAGGACAACGAAGGCAGTTTATCCAATAGTTTCACAAACATGATATGGATACTCTCACTGTAACTGAAAGAGCTCAGCTATAGGATGCATCAGGACTGGGAAAATGTAACAGCAGAGCAGCTAGCAGCCCTAACAGCAATATCGTAGTTAAAGGACAGCACTTTCCTCTGACTGAATCATGACACTTGTGGACAAATCTGAGATAAGCACATGCTCCACATTTTCTGAACTAAAGAAAATTTGCACACCATGGAAATACGAGTATCTTTTTGCACCCTGGATGGGAAGGGTACAGAATGGGTTGGCTGATATTTATCAATTTTCAGGAAGAGCAATTTACATAAGGTTATCAGGTCTTGAAAGGGTCTGGCCTTCTCACCTGATGTCACCAACCATGTTGGGTCTGAGTGTGCAGGCTGGGAGCCACTCACATAGATCCAAGCCTGTTCACTCTCCCAGAGCCTTCCCTTCCCATTTCCCTTACCTTGTAGAGCTGCTCTGAACCAGTCAGCCCAATCTCTCT
Source organism: Centrocercus urophasianus (assembly GCF_019232065.1). Taxonomy (NCBI): domain Eukaryota; kingdom Metazoa; phylum Chordata; class Aves; order Galliformes; family Phasianidae; genus Centrocercus; species Centrocercus urophasianus. Next base: position 2,048,299 of record NW_024884855.1, on the reverse strand, counting down.
TACCTTGTTCAGATATCGCATTCTGATAAAGCATTTAACGTTAATCTCGCTGACTCAAAATTATTTTTGATAGCTCATTCAGTTAATCACTATGCTATAACTGAAAGAACACAATTCTGTAATTTAAATTGGGGAAGAAAATGCCTGTATGCCTTAGAAGCAGCTTATTTTTAAGAAAAGCTAATATACCTTCTCTGTTAGTACTGCAGAAGTACTTAGTTATACAGAAAAAAACATACAGAAAAAGAAAAAAAAAGTATTTATTCCTGCTCATATGAAGAGCATATAGAATTTGGCTATCCTTGGCTCTTTATTGAAACCATCATCTGCTTCAGAGTACAGGTGAAGTTCTATCTGCAACCCGAATGGGACACTGCCAGGGATCTTAACACTGAAGTTATATGTCTCTTCCTAGAGTAAGCACTGACTTAAGCTGGTTTTCACGGGAAGAAGGGACAAGCACGTGTATAAATTATGAAACCCAGAGCACAGGCACACAGAAAACATCTCTGCAGAACCAGTTGGCCCAGATTTGCTACTTGTAAGCAACAAAAGATCATTTTTTTTCTCCTCTTTTTAATCTACAGTTCTTTCTATTTGCACCATATCCACTGAGAAAAAGCATTGGATTTGTAAGCATTGCAGGTTTCCATCTGCCTTGCTGAATAACCAGCTCCACATCACCTTTTTCTTTATCTGTAACCTTCCACAGCGTACTGAGAAAATCACAAACTGCAAGTAAGGGTCCCTTCTCAATCACTTACGGCATCAGGAGCTTCACACCAGTAAGCTGACACATGTGAAATAAGACCACTTATCAAAGAAGAGAGAGGTCAAAGGCTTCTAAGGTTGGAACAGGAACCTGCTGGTTGCTGCAAATCTCTCACCAGCTCGTTTGAGCCTGACACTTAATATTCAAACTGAATTGCAAGCGATGTACTCAAGGATAAAGCGCAGTAATAATAAAGATTCATGGTCTGACAAGCTCAGCATACAAATTCTGAGCACAGAGTCCATTTTGAATACTTTCTTTTTTTAATCTAAAGAGAGTTCAGAAACATTATTTTTTAGCTGAAGCATCAATACTTCCCATCTAGTTAGAGAAACAAAAAAATGAGAAAATAAAACTTCAGTCTGTATTTAGACGCTGGTAAAGAAGCATGCCTTAAAACCATTATATCTCCTTGCAGTATAGATACTCCGTATGAAATCCTAATCCTGCTAATTAGACATAGGGATGCATCAAGTAACATATACGTTTCACAAAGCCAAATCTTTTACGCCAGAAATCCACTGCCGTAAACCAGAAAGAACTGCCCAAATTTCAGATTTACAGCTTGTACCTAGCATGCCATTTGTGAAAGTCAGAGTCACAGGAAAGGTTCTAAATCTTGATGGATTTTAGATAGAATCCCAAAGGCTTAATCCATGCTGCCCAGACATCGCATCTACAGTTCAGCTTAATATCAAGCCACTAATATTAGATCACCAACAAGTGGCAATTGGTAACACCCTTCCTTGACCTCCAGATTATTTTCTGCCCATCATACCAAACAAGCTTCTGGGGTCTAGGTGGAATTTGAGCTTTCCTTTAATTTTTCAGGCTCATCCATCACTTATTTTATTCAACATCACTTGGTTCACAATCAGAAAATACATTATTTATATTACAATGACAGTGTAATGTCATGACCCACTTATTTTTTCTATGCCTCCATGTTTATTTTGCACTACAATAGCCTGGCAATTTGTTCTCTCCCTGCCCTCCCCCCCTTTTTAAGCATATTAGTGTTTATGTACATAGGAAGCAGGTCAAAATTAATTATAATTAAATGCCTAATAGTTTTAAGATTGAAATACTGTTACAAACATTAGCTCCATTTAGAATCCTTTGCTTACTTTCTACGTAGTTTTGAACGCTTACATTTCTATTACTAAATCTCTTTCCTTTAAAAGCACACTGCATCCAGCTTAACTACATCTCACTAAAACACCTTGTTAGTCATACTTTGATTCATTTCATTGCCTTTCATATTTAAATTACCTTATTTCTTCTCCTGTTCCTCATATTGCCTTTGAAAATGACAAGACTCACTTTGTGCAATGATTGTTTATCAATCAACCTCGCATCACTTCCAGCATTAACACTACCATTTTTTGTGTATTTGCAAGTTTTCCTGCCAAACTGCTAGCCAAAACAATCCAAAATTTGCATTTAATCTCACCCATTTCATTCCAATTCCTTATATGCACTCAGCTAACACCACAAAAATGAAAACGTATCTTTTGCATAAATGAAACAATAACTTCCCTAATCCCAGAAAAATGAAATCCTATTCTTGGCAGATTTCTTGATTGAGTCTTAGGAAAAAAAATCTCCTCCATCACCAAGCAACAGATCAGTGTCTTTCTTTAGCAGGCACACAGACAAGTGCTGTAGCACGAACTCAAATTGAGGATGAAGTCGCTCAAACCATTCTAAAAACGCATGCTTGTCAAGATTCCTCTCGATGTTGATTCACAACAGGAGCACCTGAACAACTCTTATCGCTATTTTAATGCACTCTGCAGTATTAGTGACTGTAAGATAGAATCTTCTCCTAGCTAATTTGTACTCCAGACTAGGTGCTCAGCAAAATTAACCCAGTAGCGCTGGGAACGTGTCTTTGCTCCAGCTCCTGGAGCTCTTCCACAGGAACTGGGGAGAAGCAGCTGGAGGAATTCTTTGTGTTACCGTTATTTTTTACCTGTTCTGCTTCAGTTATTCATGTTAATCTGCAAACTCTTCTTCTAGGCTTTGGCATGCAGAAGGTCTACGTAACTATGCTTCAAGTAGTCAGAATAGCCATGAAGATGAGTAGGCAATAGATGCTAGGAATAACTGGTATTTGCCAATTTCATGAAAAAAATCTGAATATCATCATCGTAAGACTTAAAACTTGTATTTTACTAATAGTAATTTTCATAGAGGTTCAGAAAAATTGAAGAGAACTGCTTGCTTAAACAGAATTGTACTAAATGAAATTTAAAACATGTCAAGACAATGTTATGGAAACCCATTGCCTTGAAAGCATTAGATACAGGTTGCTTTTGGATAACACCTGGTCTAAAGGAGATGTAGGAACTTTTATATTTGCTCATTTTTCCTCATTTGAAATATTCTGGAGACTCTGACTTTGTCATGGGGGTCTATTTCTATTTTTGAAGACAATCACGCGCCACTGAACACAAAGCATGAGTATTTTCTTTTTGTACTAAGCATAGCATAACAGTTTGCAGTTTTAAAAACACGCGCATGAAGGAATAATTGATATTTCAAGTCCAGTAAGTATTCTTTAAAATACAAGTACAACTTTTAGAGAATTGATGGCTCTGTGCCGTTCGAATATCAAAGCTGTTCTGGGTATCACTTCGATCTGTCCATCATGATTCGGATACTTCTGAATAATTCAAGATGTTACGCTTTAACTTATTTCAGCAATTTCCTTGAAGAGAAGCAGTAAGTGAACATTTACTACAAACCTTCAGATGAATCCATATAATTAATATTACGATGTACTTTGCCTGTCTTGCTGTTTGCTCTTGCAATATTAAGTTGGTATTAAATAAACAACACTCAGACAAGTTGTCCCACTTCTCAAGAAGAGGCTTCGATTTATATAATTACTTCATCTGATTTACTGTTGCATCCTTACCCGAGTTACATATTCTGTTAACACGCTATAAAACTAATTAGCTATTTTGAGGTAGAACACATTTTTATTGCGAAGGCAATGTATTGCTTGTGCTTCCTTGGAATCAAAATATTCTTTTCATGGTGTGACAGCAGCATACTTCATCTTTCCACATTTTATGTGGCACACTGAAGCAAAACAGAAATGATGTGCTATTATTCAAGCATAAGAAAAATAGTAGCACTGCACGAACAAGTGTCAGAGATGAATAAAGGCATACCAAATGATATGAAAACAGCAGCTGAAATATCCCCTCATTTTTCAAAGATGAGTTCAGAAGCCCTGCACCCGAGTGATTATAAGCTTTATGTTAAGACAACAAGATGCTGATACAATTTTGAAATGAAAATGAGCAATACTGAAGAAAAGTTGATCTGAGATTTTTTTTTGTTCTGCTACTAATGAAGGGTTAAAAAGAAACAACAGCTTTGTGAATACATGTCTTGGGTTAGAAACAGCCTTGGATGGAACAAAAATAACTAAAACATTAGTCTGTATTTCTCAAATAAGCTTCATTTCTGCCAATTACAGAACGGTATACTGATGGTATCTAAGTTTTGCACGTCTGCTCTCCAGACTCACAACAGGCAATAAGTAAGCAGGAGTAGAGACACAAAAAGGGAAAATAAATAATTTCTGAAAACTCTGAGGGAAAATTAACTTTGCACTGCTTTCCAAGAATAAGTTCTATTCATAAAAAGTGTTAATAAACTGTTTTGCACCTTCTACAAAGGCACCTTTATCAACATACCAAATAAAGTCATTTGGGCTCACTGTGCCACAACACACTCGCTCTGCTTCTATGTGTTGTCCTCACTACTCAGCACACCTCACCATTCCCAATGTTCCACTTGGTAATTAGGATCTTATTTTCCTTTCATGCTTCCAATTTTTTCCAGTCCTTTTTTCCTTTTCATCATACCTACAAAACTTTCACATAAGCACTGACTTAATTTCCTATTGGTGTATTTGTTTCTGCTGAGACAAGATGTCATGAAATTTGCTAGCAAAAATAAAAGTCTCAACACAGTCCTGCCAGATGGTCTGATGGGGAAGCCATCTCTAAAGAAGTGCCTTTAACAGAAGCTTTGCCAACCAGAATAAGGTGCTCTACAGATTCTGGATGATTTGAGGTTTTTGACACACTGCAGCTGTCATAAGGAAGGGTAGACAGAAACTGCAGTTTGACTAGAAAAATACATTAAATATAGAAGTTTTATGAAATAGTCCCTTGGCATCCGCCTTCTGTAACGTCCTTCCATATTGAATTTCTCTCCCTTCTCACTCTTTGTAGAGATGAAGTTTACTGTACTGACTGGTACTTAATCAGATTTTGTCAGCTTTTATGCTGGATGCCATCTTACTTGTCCCATTAACTGTCACAGCACTATTCACAAAGCAAATTAATTGCTGCTTTTTCAGCAAAGATGACAGAATTCAGGACTGTCAGGCAAATCCCATTGACGTCACCTGAATCCTCACTGCTGCCTGCCTGCGGCTGGAAAGGGATGCCTGGCTTGGTCTGCTGTCAAGCCCAGGTTGGATGGGGCCCTGGGCAGCCTGGTCTGGTATTAAATGGGGAGGTTGGTGGCCCTGCACATTGCGGGGGGGGGAGGTTGAAGATTCATGATGCTTGAGGTCCCTTCTAACCCTGTGATTCTGTGGGCAAAGGGCACTACCAGACTGTTGAGACAGTGGAAGGAATAGGTGTGCTCTGTCAGTTCCCTGATCCATTTCACAAAGGAGGCTTGACTTGAATGTCAACATTAAATATAGGTTAACCTCTGCAATGCTGTGTACTATTACAGCCATTTCCCAGGTGCACTGCTGTATATTTGGATGTGCTCCTGTTATAGAATAAGATGAGTCGGCAAAAACAACTTCAAATGAAAATAGATGGAGCATAGGAAAGAACAGAAAATGTTTGCTGTCTCATTTCTGCTACTGCACTGGACATGACTTCCACTAGCACTGCCATTGGTTTAATTCGTACAAAAAGACAAGTTCTTCCCTCTCCTTTTTATTTGCATTGAATTTAAACTGATAGATCCACAGCATTAAAAGACCTAAACAAAAGCCTGCATTCTGACATAGAGGTAACCTGACCACATGCTGCTCAAAGCAAACAGAACAGAAACTCCAGTAGTGTCCAATATGATTCCTCCTGCATATATTCCAATATTTCCCACATGCAGCTCTGCACTTATACAGATAAACTCTCATGTGCTGAAGTAGCCAGCTTAACACGATGATCCTACAGCAAAAGGAGGGCAAGAACATACCCAAAATGCTGAAAACAAGAATTACCAAGCAAACTCCTTGTAAAAATTATTTGATGCTTCATCTGGAAATAGAGCAACTCAAACCTTTTTGCTGAGACCAGAAGCCCTTAAAACATTCCTAAAAAAAGTTAGATCCTAACTTCTAGCTCCAGTTGCACCCAATCAGGTTCAATGGAGTGTAATTTCACTGTTAATGGGAGCTATAGAAAGGACTAATTTGGTTCAGCATATCATGTTATTCAGCACAGAAGCAATTGGTTTGTGCCTGAGTAGTTCAATAGCATTAAGAAACTTGCAAAGTAACTGCTGGTAGAAAAGCTTTGTTTTCACTTTTGTGCTATGTTAATAAGATATTCTGGTCAGATGATCAAGATCTGTATCAGGCAGATAATTAACAAAAGTCATTAGCTGAAAATGTCTTTCCATCAAGAAAAGGAATTTGATTATGTTCTGGAATAGCTACAAACAAAACTCACCTCCATCCTAGAGCGATGGGAAGAGCTATATACCACTCAGAAACAATATACCAATTGCCACAACACACTGAATCCAGGACAAAAGACACTGCTGTAAGAAGTTCAGAATCACACTGGCATTTTAGAAACATCATCACTGATAAACACTGTTGAAAGCACTGTTGCATTTCCACTGAAACATGAAGAACTGAAATGAACTGGCACCACAAAAACAGATTTTAATATTGGCTGAAACATTTCTGTTTCAGATGCAGAAGCAAGTTCTTTCTCCAGAAATACAAGGTTCTTAAAGATCAGCCCCAGAATAATTACAGTCTCGAATCACTCTATTCTTTCCCCTCAATAAGTTTCAGGTTTTGTTTGTCCTATTTTTCAGTAATGTATTCATATGTCAAGAAGAACAGCTACCACTGTTTTAAGGAACGAACAGGTTTTTTTTTGTAAGTCATTGCATCTTATATAAAAAAATCATTTTAAAATAATGCTCATGTAAATGCTCCAGTTCCTGCAACCAAGTACATACTTTCCAATTTCATTTTAGTTATGTGTATAACAAATTTCACAGTTTTTGCTGATGCAACCACTTCCCCGTCTCAAGTAGCTGCTTATCAGCAACAGCAGCAGAGCTGAAAATCTGTAAGCAATATTAAATGAGAATAAATTAAATATATTAAAAATGGATTATTTGTAAAAATCAACCAGAATAAACCTTTTCATTATAGAAGCAAAAAAAAAAAAAGTCATCATAGTTCTACCTTGTATGCAAACGCATATAACGTGAGCTCAAATTATTTATATGGATTGATGCTGTAACAGCTGACATGTTTATTTCTATCTGGGAACAAAAAACCTAATCTGTTCCCACAGCTTTTAAACAGAAAATGTGAAAAAGCAAAGAAAAAAAAAAAATGCAGGCACCTACAAGATACAGTTGTTACGTAGGTAATTTAAATGGTTGATGCCTACACGCGACAACATTTACAAATTTTTCATCAAAATTTCTATTACCGAATCAGACATAAACCCCATTTCAATGAGCTCTGAAGACCATTATTTTATCAATCACTACTGTGCTTGTTTGAAGAATAATTTTATCCTAATAAATGGCATAATACTTCTGAATTGTAAAATTCTTGTTTGTTGGTTTTTTCTCCAGTAAAAAACAAGCAACTAAATTTTGCTCATCTTCATCAAGGAATTATTCTGGACATAAATACCTTTTTCTGGTGGACCAAGTTAGAAAACTCTGTGAGCACCGTCAGTGTTCCAAAAAGGATGTAAGCTCTGGGCAGTTGCATTACATTTTGCTTTGCATTTCATTTATTCAGAAAAGTGATGACTTAAGTCCATGAAGATCCTCATAAAATAGAAGCTGTAGTTAGTCTTTGAAACACAGTTACTTTGACCATTTCCCATCAAGTGTTGACCTGCAATTTCCCTAGAGGACTGAGCGCAGCAGCCTTAAAACCAAAATGACACAGAAGCCTTCCATCAAATCGCATGGTTTAAGTGTGTGTCACAGAGTTGCTGCTATGGCTGAGAATTACAGAGCAGCTCCAGCAATTGCACCAAGCGAGTTGTTGTACACTGAGCACACCTTGGCCAGACCCAGAGCTTCTGAGTCACTTCAAGTGAAATTCCTTACTTTGAAGTAGGCATGGCAATGTGAAACACAAGTAACTCATTTTTACTACCTGCTAAGTGAACACGTACAGTATAAAAATTATCAGCTCAGCATCTCAAGTTGATCCCTCACTGAGAAAAAGAAAGAAAAGTTACACTTCTAAAACAAAAAGTTGCTCCTTAGGAGAAAAAAAAAAAAAAAAACAAAAAAACGCATCATTGTATACACAACACCTCTTTGGTGCAGAATCCCCTTTAAACATGAATACTGAAGTTCAAGGACATTTGCAACTTCAAACAAGAAAGAAATCCCAAGCAATACTTAAGAAGTCCAGGTCACTAGACAAATACAGGTCCAAAATTTGAAGCACGAACAAGTTGCTTTATTGGGGAAGAAAGAAAAGGAAAGAAAGTGAAAAGATAGCCAAAAGATACCTGTCATGACAGCCTAATGTTGAACCGCAGCATGAATGCTAAAATAAAGTAGATGTACTGACCATGGTTTGTCTGCTATACAATCCAGTTATACAAAAGCATTTTAAATGTGAAAAATTCATGCTTGCAAAAATCAATAAAAACAAACCCCTACCATCTTAGAAAGTTACATGAGCTTTGAGTCTCTCTTCATCAGTGAAGCTTTATTTGTGGTGAAGGTTAAAGGTCAGACCAGACAAGCAACCCGAATTAAAATACTAAAGGTAACAAAGCAGCTGACTTCCTTTGCTTCTTTCATGGATAGCTGTGATTTGAGAACTAAGTTAGACTTCTGTCTCTCAGAAATAACACCTTTATCTCTTGCAATTATTACATTTTTAGATTGAGATGTCAATAGCAGCCCGTTTGGTAACAGTACAAAATGCATTTTGCTCATGGCCCTGTAACTCAGACAAAGATTTTTGCTATGTTCTCAGCAAGACGGCTGCCAGCAAGCAATACCTTTTTCCCTGTGTATTATGGGGCCTGGAAGAGAACCTGATCTACAGATTTTTGTCTCAGTACACAGAAAATGGAAAACAGGTGACATGACAGCTCAAGAAGGTTCACAAAACTGCCCACAGCTGAAAGACATGAATACACAGTATTTAATACACAAGTAATCTATTCACTGATAAAAATTGGTCAAATCAATATTAAAATCAATAATTAGTAATTAATATTAATTAGATGTACTATACATCCTCAGTCCCAAATCAGTATCTTAGCAATAATTTCCAAATTCCTAAATCTAAACATTTTTTAAAGATCTGTAGTGAACTCACAGCAGATTTTTAATGGCATCTTAGCATATACTTGCTAACTCTTTAAAAAGAAAATATTAAAAATCCCAATTTTTTTTTTTTTTATTTTATTTTTTACTCTTCAAACAGTAATCCACTGCAGAGCAAAACATTTCGCATATAACTCCAAATGAAATGCACATAGGAGCCATTTCTACAGCCACGAAAGCACGGAACGTTTCAGAAGCCCTCAACTACACCAATTAGAAAATATGAAGATATGAAAAGGACTGCCTTGAAAATTGGCCAAATTTTACATTTCAATGCTTTTACTACAATTTTGAGTCTGAAAATGAACTATCATTTGCAAGAATTCAGAACTACAGGCAGTAATTTCTCCGTAAATGGAGTAAAATGATAACTGATTTCCCAGTTCTTGGTCAGAATAATGAAAATAATGCTGAAGCTTTAGAGGCTGAACGTATCATCTTCCCAAATTTGAATGACAGCTCAGAGCAATGAGGTCTACCTAGTCAAAAACCAAGCACCATGCCCCATTTCAGTAAGTTCTGCAGCAATAAGCAGCACCGAAAGGCAGAGAAAAGGCTCAAAAGATGGTAGACGTGAACACAGCAGCCTACACACCAATACCCTTGTGCAGCTGAACAAGTATTCAGTTCCCAGATTCATTCTAGGACAAGCTGAGTGAGAGACTGCATTCACTTTCCTTGCAGACAAATGATGAATGCCAGCCTATTGATTCAATGAGCTATAAAACCAACTGGGATCAAGAAGCATAAGCATTCTGTCTTTAATTCACGTTGTGTTGAAGTGTTTTATAATCTATATAAATCCAAGTAAACATGCTTAAATATCAACACTAAGTCAGTTATGACTGACATTAAATAGCATTTCTTCTGAAGGGCATGTCATGTGAAAGATAAGGCTTTATTTCTATATATACTGAAGTTATTTCAAAACAGTTCAAAAAGCAAACAGTCCTAGCGTAGTTTGTGTGGAGCGTTAATGTACATTGCAAGTTGCAATGAACTAACGAACTCAGACTGATCTCCAGAGTAATATAATAAACAAGATACATATTTTATATACAAGTATAGGCATACTAGGCTTTATTATTGGCTAATAGACAGCTTTCTTGCTTTTAAAAAGCTTTGTACAGTATTTAATTTGGAGCTGTATTATGCCTAGTTGGCCCCAAAGAGCCTACGTTGACTGGGGTTGACCCCATGGGTGTCTTTGCACAGCTGCAAAGAAATGAAATGCATGAAATGGGCTTGGAAGCCTTCCTTTGCCTCCGCCAAGCTCATAGATGGTGAAAGCAAAGCACTGCCTACATTCGCTTTGCACTACTTTTCTTGTTAGTCAAGTTGATTTTAGGACAGCTTTTACAAACTGTGGTTTCAGACTTGACTCCGCAAAGCATGTAAAAAAAAATTCCTTACTCTTCATCCTTGAAAGCTCCTACACAAAGCAGAGGGGCACAACTGTCACCATCAACCTGCTGGCCTTGCTTCTTTTGATACGACCCAAGATATTTCTGGGCTGCGTGGGCACACTGCTGGCTCATGCCCAGCTTGCCATCCACCATTGCTCCCAAGCCCTTTATGGCAGAGCTGTGCTCCATCCTTACGTTCTCCAGCACATATTGATTGTGGGGGTTGTCACAATCCAGGTGCAACATCTTGCACTTGGCTTTATTGAACCTCATGATGTTTTCCTGGGCCCACTGCTCAAGCATGACTATGGAAGCCATCCATGGAAGGCATCCCATCCTTTCAGCACATCAACCACACCACACAGGTTGGTGTCATATGCAAATTTGCTGAGGGTACACTTGATACCTAATATCTTCAATTACATGAAATTTAAGAGCATCAGTCTCACTACTGACCTCTCTGGGAAACCATTAGTCACTGTTGCCCATCCAGACAATGAGCCATCAGCCATTCTATGGGTATGATCTCACAACAAGTTCTTTGTCTTATTGAACAGTCCACCCACTAAATCTGTATCTTTCCAATTCGGAGACAAGAACTTCATGGAGGACCACCTCAAAGACCTTACTGAAGTCCAGACAGATGTCATCTGTGGCTTTTCTCTTGTCCACTAATGAAATTACACCATTATAGAAGGCCACTAGGTTGGTCAGGAAGAAATTGTTCATGGTGAAGCCATACTGGTTGTCTTGTATCACTTCTGTCTTCCATGCACCTAGCATGGATCCAGAATAAACTAAAGATATTCGACGATCTTCCCCAGCACAGAGATGCTGCTGACAGGTCAGTAGTCCTCTGGATCATCCTTTCTACTCTTAAAAATGGGTGTAACATGGTCTTTTTTTCAGTCACCACGGACTTCACTTGACTGCCATGACTTCTCAAATTTTGTAGGGTGGCTTGATGACTACATCAGCCAATTCCCTCAGGACTACAGGATACATCTCATCGGGACCCACAGACTTACGAACACTTACATTCCTCAGGCAGATACAAACCTGAGCTTCTCTTATAGTGGGGGAGGGACATTGCTCCCCTGGTCCCTACCTTATTATCCATCCACTAGAGGGGTGTGTGAAGAGTAGCCGCCAGTAAAGACTGAGGCAAAAGAGTTGTTGCGTATCTCAGCCTTCTCCTCGCCCATCGTTAGCAATACAGGGAGGCTCATCACTGTGGTGTGGAGAGGATACACCTTCTTGAACAGCTCACTAATATGATCAGGGCAGCTCTACAGGATCCTTCATGCATCCACAAAATAGTCAAGGTTAAGAGACTTTTAGAATACAAATTTCTAAAATTCAGCAGTCTTATCTTCTCTTTTTGCAACCATGCCATAAATCTGCTTCAAGTACACATAATAACCTTGGGACTGACAAGTTTGGTTGCACAAACTGGATATTTTTTTTTAACACTTTGTAAAGTATTTTCTCTCCATCCAACTGTACCGAGATCATTTACAAATGAATTTTTAAAAAAAAAATACAGAACAAAAAGAAAAAATTACCTGCATATCTCTCCAAATTTATATATCCTTAACAGTGTATAAAAACCTTCTCCATATGAAAGTCAATAATCCATACTGAAGTAACTGACCACAATAGCTTGAAAACCAACCTATTTTTCTAATTCAAGAAAATATAGAAAGATAAAAGTCAACCAAAAGAACAAAGAAAATAAGCTTTTGGAAAAGAGACATGTCTTTACAAAAAAGATAAGAAAACAAGCCTTTAAGACTTGCATGTGCTTTGCACTTTAAAAGGCTCTCATCACGCTCTTAGTAAATGTATGGATGCTTCACATAAAGCACAACAGTTCCATTGAGGAACTGAAGAAGAAACATCTTGAGAAAAGAGAGAGAAAGTCCTCCACTATTGAATCAACAATTTAAATTCAACTTCAGCAAGCTGTAACTGGTCAGCGTTCACAGCATCTATTTTCAACTTCTATCATCCTAACTAGTACATCTGTGAAGAAAATGCCAAAAATAATAGGAAAAAAAAAAAGCTATGAAGCATAATGGATCTCTCTAGATCAGCTGCTCTTTTAGGTAACTTTAAACTTCAAGTGTTAACTGGGAATACCATGCAGCAGAACAAACAGGTCCAGGAAATTCCTGAGTCACAGTGAAGCTAACTTCTTGGTACAGGTACTATAACACATATTAGGAAAGGTGCCCTCCTGGACTTGGTGCTTGAAAACAGAGATGGACTTATAGGTGAAATGACAACTGGTGTCTGTCTTGGCCATAATGACCATAAAGTAGTTGAGATTAAAAACTCGACAGAAGAAAACTGCCAACAGAACTTCAGCATTAGATAAGGGAAGAACAGACATCAGGTTGCTTAAGGAACTAATTAGAAAGGTCCCCTGAGAAACTGCTTTTTTGAAGCTTCGTTGTCCACCTGCTCTCGTCGCTCTTTAAGAGGCATTTCTTAAGAGAGCAGGAACAGGTGATTCTAAATATCAGGCTGGTAGGGCAAAAGTTAGGCTTTGCTGAAGAATCTGCATGGCTTAGGCAGAAAACCTAAGTGTACAGGGACTGGAAAGGAGGTCAGGCAACACAGAACAACTGCAGAGATGCCATTGTAGAGAGAAAATTTAGGCAGCTAAATTCCAAAGCAGCAGTAGCATACAGTTTCAAAGCTATTAGTTTTTGGCTGCATTACTCAAATTAAGAGATAACTTCACTCTGCTTGAAACACATTTGAAAGACCATGCTGGAAAGCAGTACAACTTCTGATCATAAAAATCACATAAATGAATTAACCAAACTGTCTGAACCATTGTTTTTTGTTGTTGTTGTTGTTGTTTTGTTTTTAAGATGTGCTTCTAATTTGGAAAGAACAAAAGGATTTAGCAAGAATAAAAGCACTTCATCCCATTTTTCCTCTTATACTACGAGTTTCAATGTTTGCCCTGTCTCATCTGTTATGGCGAATGCCATTATAAGTGAATAAAGGATGTGCTGCTCTACAAACCAGAGGCATTTTAATGACAGTTTTCAAAACATGGCCCTTTGTACTTCAATAGATTGACTATAAAAGCTCACTGTCAACTGACACTAACATCAATGTCAGCACGCAAAAGACTGATAGTCTCAGTATGAACAATTCTTGCTCTATTAACTGCTTATGGCCTTTTTTCCCCAGCAACATCATTTTTAAAGAAATAAAACCATTTTTTGTTCTTTCTAAAGTAGAAAAGTGCAGTGTTTACAGGTTTAAATTTAAGTTATTATCAGACTCCACAGCGCTGGAACTTGCAACCAACAAGGTTTGTTCTTTATTTATTGCAAGCTATAGTTAAAATTTGGATGTGCTCCTACTGGCATGCAATTTGAGCTAACTATATGTGCAGCCTGGACAACTGAAGATCAGCTCTGCTTTTAAGTTGCTACCTAGCAGTAATCCTGGATATAAATGCTTTAATTGACATAGATGATAAGAACTAAAAAAAAAAAAACAACCACAATAATGCAAGATAATCGTACTGCATATGTCTATTTCTTAATATAAATAGGACTGGATTAACACAAAAATTAGTTCAGTGCTGCTTCACTGCACTGTTGTTTTTTTGTTTGTTTGTTTTGTTTTTTCTCCAGTATGTTGCTTAACTAAAGAAAATTAATGCCAAAACTCTTTACATCAATCCTTGCCTACCTTAAGGCATTCCCTGAGTATTTTACAGTTAGAGATAGCAACAGCCAGATATGAGGCTTGTACCAATTTGATCTGTGAATTTTACTGCTGGACTCTCAGTAAACCAACCCAGTCAAGACACTGAAGTAGATACTTGTCAGCAGCTCAAGCATAAGGCTTTTGTTGTACTGGATTTCTTCCTGATGGTTTCTTACATCTTGTACATTCTGAAAAGCCAGACGGTTGAGCTGCACGGCATAATTACTCCTTGCAGCTATATCCCATCCTTTTACTTCGTTAATGCAAAGACAGTCCATCTCTGAGTCACCATCAAGATGAATATGTTTCCATCCTCCTCATTCTGCCAGCAGACAATGCAGACCTTCACCTGCTACTCATAGCTTTGACAAGCAGCCTGAAAAACTGGAGGTAGCTTTTTTTTCCCCCCCCCATTCCTGCTGTTACGAATCAAGTTTGCTGTTGTGGAACTATCAAGAAGCAGGTCAAAGGCATGTTTCTGATCTCAGACAAAGTACAGAGACTGCAGAAGCAGAGCTGAATGATTCATGATGCGAAAGCATCCATCTATTCCCAAAATAAAGGGAAGAGTCAAATACTGAAGACCTCTGAATACTTTAATCAGCTACAGAAGTCTCACTGGTATTATTTTCCACATCTAAAAAAAGGCAAGTATAAATTGAGAAACGTAAAAGGTAGCTATTGATTCTTCAGTGATGGATTCTCAGGCAACTCAAACAGAAATGCAAGTGTGGCCCAAAAATGCCCCAACACACATCACCTCTCTTTGATCTGGAGGTTTACCAATCTCATTTGTAAGTAAACTAGATGTACCATAAATCTTTAAGTGGAAAAAAAAAAGATGAAACAGTTGCGCAAACAGAAATAAATAGGAGAAAGCCAAGATGTGCAAATACGTATGGAATAAGTTAAGATCTGCACCCTGCAAAGGTGTGGGCAAGTGGTTTTTGTTGTTGTTCCTGCCTCGTAAATGATCTCCTGAAATGACACCTGTCTATATGCCTGTGAATGTCTATAAGCTTGGGGCCTCAACTGACCCAACTGCATTTGGACTGTGAAAGAACACTTATAATCCCCCAACAAGTGACAGCAGAATTACACCTGTGGCATACGAATTGTAATTTCTCTATTAAATATTTAACAGTATCAAACAGATACTCGCCTCTAAGGAATCAATAATACTCTCAAGATGTAGAGATATGACTCCCCTTTTCCTTTTTCTCTATTTTTCTGCACTAATGTAACCTGTACAAACACAAGCACGTGCACATGAGTATATAAATGCAGACCCATGTACCCCCATATTCACTTGTACATACCCACACACAGCTGATGCTTACTTGCAGAAGCCTGCCATTCCCCAGTTGCAGCTCTCACAATAACCTTCTTGTCAGTGATCTTACAGAAAATCCTCCCTCCACCAGTGGCACAGAATTTAACACTGATTGTTCACAATCCCACAGATTTTTACTTAAAGCAAACAGACAACAACAATAAGAAAATGCAGAAGAGAAATAGACCAGTGTGTGGTTACAGAAATAATAACCTGATCAAAGAAGAAAACATGTAGGCGCTTCTTGGCTGAAGTGCTCATTTAAAATATTTTAAGTCTCTGACAAATTCTGCTTGCTTGATTAGTGCAGACTGTTTGCATGTTGATTTATTGCTTCGAGATCGGTATTCATTAAGTCACTTAATACAACAGTACCCTTACAGCTGCTACCCTATTAGATGTAATCATTTTTTCCCCATTTCTGTTTGTAACACAGTTCATAGTTGCATTAAAAGCAGCCTGGAGTTGTTTATCAGTCACAGACATGTTTCCAAGTGCAAGCACCTTCACAAACAATTCATGATGGTAAGGCCATAGACTTGCATGAGCATTCTAAGTAATAATTTGTCTCCAATTCACACTGATTGTAGTCTCACATGCTATTTGAAGTCTCTAATCCAAATTTTCCAAGTGATGTTCCCAGCAGTGCTTTCAACCTGTATTTTTGGTTCCTTAGTAAGAGTCATAATTTTCACAACTACTCTTCAACCTGAGAATGTACTGAAATCAATGCAACTTCCCTGAAACTAATAAAACTTTCTGAATTAGAAATCTAAATGCAGCACTCCATCTTTCAGCAACATCAACCAGTAATGCAAAAACACGCTCAATGCTTTTCATGCAACAAAAAGTTTCAAGTATGAAAGTGTCACCTGAAAAAAAAATGGCCGATTTTCTCTTGCTAAACATTTTTTCACATGGCAGGAGGATTCCCAGATAACGCACTGATACTTTTTAAGAACAAAAATGAATTCTGTTACATTTCTCCACTAGTGTAACCCAACACCCCTTCAAATTAGCTTCCGTAAACTAATTTTATCCCTAGGAAGTAAATGGCTTCCTTGAAACAGTATGAAGGTCATCTGGAGAAGTACTACTTCCAATGACCATTATACTGCACTGCACACTAAGAGTTCACTCATCCCAGCACAACCACTTTGCTACCGAAAAAAATTTCCATGGAATGCTCATCAGCAACCATTTATATATCCACCTTTATCATTACTTGAGTGCTTCTCTTCCTGTGGATTCTATCCCAAATCACTATGATTAATGAGAAAGCTTCCACTTCATCCCACGGAATTCGTGTGTTAATCTTAGAGTTCTGTCAGATATGCTGATTTTCAAGTAATCATGTCCATTTTTCCATTTAGTTTCACTAAAGCTATTCTGGGTATAAGTACTTCAAACGCACAGGTTTTTTAAATGGAGCAAGTTTGAGCATTTTTCCTAGTAATATATTTAGAAATACTTAATTTTAGTATAAGAATGCTTCAGCAAAGTAGTAAGGTAGCTGAAATATAAGAATGTGGAAGCATCACTATAGAAGAACATCAGCCAACTCATTTCTGGAACGCAAGGCAGAAGTTACAGATGCTGTTGAACACTTCCAGAAGAATCTGATTAGAGAACACAGTATAAATACTAACCGCAAGAAACCAAGATTGCAACACAGAAAGACAAAGAAATTATTCGTAAGGTCACTAGCAAATAACTAACCTTATCAATTCACTTTTTAGCCTCACTCAAACTGGAGAGGAGAAAGAAATTTCTTCCAGCAATGATGGCAACAAATGCCATTGATTTTCAGAGGGATTTAACATAAATTGCTATTCCTTCAACTTACAAATACAACTGTGGTACTAACTTCAGAAAAAGAACAGCTTTCGCTCAGAACATCGCACAGCACAAAACTAAAACAGGCAAAAACAAGGTGGTTTACCTTCAGGGTTTTTAGTGTTTAAAACTGGGATACACATCTGAACATGTGAAGAGATGGAGATGTTACAAAAGCCAAAACAATTAAGATTGCTTGTTAACTGGAAACAGCACCCCTGCTTGACTCAGAGCTTTGCAAAAGCAATTTTCAAATGTGTCTTTGAGAAGAACATAGAAACATTAGTCTCATTTTAACAACTGCTGAAGAAAGTCTTCTGATACTGAGTATTGCAGAAAACTTGTATAATACCACTTTTTTCTCATTTTATGCTAATTGTACCCCCACTCAAAGCACAACCAGCATTTTTATTGTTATGTGCAGGAGATTCAAGCCGTGCGCTTTAAGAGCACTACTCATTCCCTGAGCAAAACAGTAAAAGCAGCCTTCCCACTTCCCAGGGACCGTCACTGACAACCTAGACCTCATCTAATAACACTTGCTTGAATCACACAGATACAGGCATTCTCTCTCTCCTTCTCCTACTTGATATTTCACAAAGATAATGCCAAGCACAAAGGCGCTCGCACCCCAAGAGACCTGTCATCAGAACAATCAACTGAAATATTCAATTCACATTTAAAGCCATTATTCGAAGGAAACAAGAAATATCTTTCACAATCCAGAATACGCCACGGTTCTTCACTGAACCATTTTCCCTATCTCAAAATCTAACTCCACAATAAGCCTTTAAAACCCGTGAAGTGACATCGTGAGCTGGCACACCGTTTTTGACATGCTGGGGACATCTGAAGCAATACGTACAGCAAATCTAGCTTCTAAAGAAACAAATAGAAAATTTTTGCGCAAGTCTCTCTGTTTCGAATTATATTGCTGTTGGAAACAATTGCTTTGGTCCTCAGTCAATTGTTTTTTGAAAAAAATCATCGGTGCTATTAGCCTAGGATAAGGAAATGGGGCTCAACCTAACAAAATGTCATTGATATAATGAATTGTTTCCAACCTCAGCCTAGCATTAAAACATTTTTTTCTGACATTTCTGAGGGATAGTTTCCTTGATCAGCATGTAAGCTTCAGTTTTTCTATCAGATTCTTGAGAATATATTATGGTCTCCCTTTTTCCTAATTTCTGAATTCCCACAGTTATAGACTGAAGTCTTTACCTACTGATCTCAAAGAAGACTGAATTTCCATACTCTGTATTTAGCTGTTCATTTTATCCATCTCTTTCCTAAAGAATACTCCCACATAATATTGATTAGCATCCACAATTTTTCTTTGGATAATCTTTGAAAATTGAGAGCTGAATAAAGGGGACCATAGAGTCACATAGCCGAGTGCCAAATTCGAGAAGCAATCAAGCCTGTAATATTCATGTAAGAATACATTAGTGCAATGAAAATAGATGGGCTCAGTTTCAATGGAGACTACATTTGAAGATTTTATATCATCGCCATATCTATTTATCTAGAATGTAAACTTTTCTTTATGCTATGTAAATCACAACAAGTTTTGGAGAAAGCCATACAACTTCACCCTAATCCTTTTATCTGATGATTTCAGCAATCACTCCTTTCTTCTCAGATTTCTACCAGGGACAGGGCATGAATACTGACTGTGGCTCACACAGACTCAGCAACCTCTGGAGTTCAGAAGGTGACTTCTTAACACCTTGCCTTGACACAGATAAGTCAGATTTTCCTCTTAGTCCTATTAGCTTCCAGTATTTCACAGACCTGAAAACTAATCTCATCCTTTCTTTGAAAGTTTTTATAGCAAATACACAGAAATACATTAGATGTGGTTTCAGAAAAAATTGAGGTCCTCTTCCTAATACCAACACACCACATGCCTAAGCTTGCCTTGATATGAAGATGAAGGCCGCTTCAGTGCTATAGTGCTGTATTCCTGTTGGCTAGCTAATGTATATTTAAAGAGATTTAAAAAACAATAAAAAATAGAACTTAGGAACTTCTCACAAATTCAACACATTTTCTATTATACAGGTTTTGTTTATAGATCTTAGAGAACCCATAGGAGCACAAAGGTACTTAATATTTTCCTACTATTCACATAAATGCTCCCTGCCCAGCAGACAGGCTGTATCAACAGTTTGACTTACAGCATTTATTAACCTTTGGATGTACTCCTCATCGTTTAAAGTTATACTTAAAATGAACTCTCAACTAAGCCATTCCCATTAGAGTACATTACTTTTAAAAAGCTCCTGAAATAAAGAAAAACCTTTGAGCTGTGAGACAAGTAAGGAATGTAGAAATACCCAGTGAAAATGGTATCAAGGAAATTACTTTGAATAGTAGATAACACTTCCTTCTTTTGCCTACGGCTGTGCAGGACTTCAGGCAGGTAACTATTTCTCTGTAATTCTGTGTACCTTCCATTTTCTCTTCTTAGACTGCAAGCTCTTCAGGGTAGTTAGTTAACTTATAGAGTCTCTGTCTGATGCTGTAAGATCCCGATCATCATTTTGCAAGATAATTCATAAAGGTGCTTGAAGCACTTCAAGCAATGGATCAACAATTTAGTTTCAAGTCAATCATTATGTCTGAAGTGACCTTGGGCACACTGATTAATACTTAAATGCTTTTCTTTCAGTATGCAAAATAGGAACAACACAAGTACTAATTCACAGGAGAGCAAAGATTTCTGAGTTAACTGTACAACTATGAAGTGCTCATTACTGAGCACAGAAATTACATGAAATGCAAACTCAGATTATCTCCTCAAACAATGAGCTAGTGGAATTTTTTTTTTTTTTTTTCTCCGCACTTCAACACTTCTGTTAGTTCACATTAAAATGATGAATCAAAAAGTACGTCTAGCACCGTAAGTCCAACTATCATTGTAAGGAACCACCAACACAATGCAGATTATTCTGTAAGCCAACCTGCTCAAAAGGCACTCAGTACATCAGCTCAAGCATTACTATCACAAGAACGGAATTCTGTGAAGAGAGTATAGGTCTGAGGTTGTGAGCCTATGTGTATGTTTGGTGGCCCTGCTAGGCAGGGGGGTTGGAACTACATGATCCTTGAGGTCCCTTCCAACCCGGGTGATTCTGTGTGATTCTGTGAGCCAGGGATCATCATCAGAAGTTGCATTTAAAGAAAATAAAGCCTCCTTTTCCTCCTCAGTTGAGACACTGAACAGACATACAGTAGATTACCAGGTTCTCCTATTCTCTTTAAGAAAAACATGTATCAAAGAAATCTCAGGCCCACTTTATACTGGTAAACAATCTTTCAGCTTTGAGATCTTTCTGCATACAGAGAGGTAAGAAATCCTTCTGAAAACTGAGTATGCAAGGACAAAAGGATAAGGAATAAGATATATTTGAAAACAACCTTTTAAGACATTAGAAAACCGTAACTTTTTGTTTCCTTATCATTTCTCTTTCAAATTTTATTCAATGACACAGAAGGCGTCCTTTTTTAGCTGGACTGCAAAGAGCACCGGTAACTCACAATCCTGACATCTCCAGGTTGTAAGCAGAAAGCTGGAGAAGCGTTACCTCACTTCAACTATCAACTCCATAGGAGTTAATATATTGAACAGCAGACCTGTCACATCTCAGCACCCAGACAATAGCTGTCATGCTAATTATTTAGCCAGCAAGCACATTACAAAACGTTTAGATATACTTTACATAATTAGTAGGGTTTTTTTTAACCTTAGTCCTCAAGTTAAGACATTACACGTCTTAAAATTTGCAACTGAGTTATTTTAGTTGTGATTTCCAATATTTCATTTATTCCGACATCTTTGCTTGCTAATTTAGTTGAATATAGTTGCCTGTAGTTTTATCAGGTGCAACAAAAATACTGCATTATCAACTCCTTGCAATAATTAGATGCCCCCTCCCAAACGGCAAGAGTCAAAGTTTCCACACAGGAAGTCACCTTTAAAAATGTATTCATCTCAGCAGTTCAGTCTAAAAATAATGATTTTTGTCTTCTCACACAGAGTAAGACCCATATTCATTTGCATTTTAAGTCTATTTAAAAGGCAAAAAGGTGCCACTACCGCCTTTAAAAAAATAATGGGGAATAAGAGGTCTCTGAACTCCTCCATAGTCAGTGTCATGTCAAAGCCATGAACTCCTGAGGTCAGCCTTAGGCTCAGTTCAGGAAAGCTCCAAGTCATTCATACAGAGATGGGGAACACTTAAGGTCATCATCTCCGCTCACTACCTTCACCTGGCGGTTAACGTCAGGCATGTTGCATATTTTAGGAAAGAATCACTCCAAGTGTGCATCATACAGGCCACTGCAGGACTGCCAGTTTACCCTATGACTTATGGTGACTTCTTGTCAGAGGTGTTAATAAACTGATCTGCAGTTTCTTGTAGCAGAAGTTCATAAACCTCAGAAGCAAATATTTATCTGCAACTGGACAATGGTAATGTCATCCATTCATTTGCAAATCAAAGCTACTCCAGGGCTCAGTACTTGTAGATAAATGCCGAAAAAAAAATACAGTTAAGCCTTCCTATATGCCGACAAATTAATGGGGGAAAAATATGCATACATTTCAAACATGCCAAAAGGCAGTTCTGAAATGGAAGGATAAAAGAAAATACTTTGCATTACCTTATTCTTTCTATAAAGAACTCACGCTTTAGAATACAATATACATATGACATAATATGAATTTTATACATATTTACATTAATGGTGCCTATGCTAAAACAGCAAAAGAACTCAACTGAAGAACTGCCATTAAAATTAATTTGTTTGCTTACGCATCCGCTGCTGAATTTGCTTTCTCAGTATATTTGTTTGAATGGAGACGTTACAAAAGGGAAAAAATAAATTCGTTCTCCTGGGGGCAGTGAACTTCTTTCTCAATCTTTATAAATGCTCCTGAAGAGCATATTAGTGCTCCTGGTATATACCTTTGCCTGAGTGCACAGCTTTCATCTAATGTTAGGAAACATTCCCAAAAATTCAGGAAGCGTAGGTAGATGTGTGCACCCTTTTTGAAAACATCTTTTCATACAAATGGGATTTTCTGAAAAGTTTGAACTATTACACCAAGATAGATGAGATGGAAAAGCCATACAGCAACACTTACGTTCCAAGTGCACAGGCATTTCTATCGTGTGCATGGACATGTGCAGGTATATGCAATAAAAGTGTATATGCAGATATACAGCATAATACCTTTTAGTATTCATTCAGTGATAAAAATGTATATTGATGACGAATTGTGCTTGCTAGCATTAGCAAGTGCAGAAGTGAAGAGGCAGCTTAAGAAATGGTAAGAGTAACATTTTACACCACAAATAGCTGAAAATCATTGTCTCTCAGGAAAGAATGCCACGGAAAAGCTTGTGAAAATGGTTCAGCAATTACACATGGAAAAAAAAGCAAAACTTTTGTGTCCTCACAGATTGTCTCCCAGGAGAGTTCAGATCTCATTTTGGCATCCAAATGAGAGGCAGGCTTCTGCAGGAGCTCTGTGCCTCACAGAACAGGAGCTGTTAAGATTGGAGCTATTTTGAAAATCCAGCAGCTGCTGCGTAGGCTGCGAACATGACATTCTGGTCATCAGCTCTGTGTCTGGCCTTACCTAACTTTCTTAACAGCATTTTAAGCAAGAATCCTAAACGCTAAGAAATGACTGTTTCTTCTGCAGTAGACTTTCCCACTCAGTGCTTTCGTTTTTACTGCATTTGAGGAACTTTGGATTACCATTATTATACACATGTAGACATTATTGCCAGGCATCTCTCAGTCTCTGCATATAGCTGTGACCTTCTCAACATAATATTTAAGGCAAAAAAGTTCGGGTTTTTTTTTTTTCCCCCTGATTTAACAGTGAAGTTGCCTCATTATTGGTACTGTTAAAATTTAGAAGCAAAATAATGCCCAGCATTTGACTCAGGAGATGCAGAGTTATGCTAATATAACCCCCTGGTCACCATGAGTCACGTGCCCCTCTCCAGGTACAACTTCAAGTCTGTAATACACACAGACATTTCTCAACACCCTTTATTACAGTTATAATAGATTTACTAAAAATGAAATTCTAGGACTTGAAAAAAAAAAAAAAAAAAAAAAAGTTTTATCTGTATTTCCAGTGGCAGCTCATTGGAACCATCTCGGACAGCTATTTTCAGATGGGAAGAATTACTGCTCTGAGGTGACCTCCTGCAATTGCTGATGAGAGAGAAATAAGACCAAAACATGAGATTGAAACATTAGCTTCAAAAAGGTAGGGAATTGGACTGCCAGATTTCACCTCAGAAAATCATACCATTCTTCATTCCAAAACAGTTTATATTGCACTGAGCATTTAATCGAGCCCTTCACTCCTGTTACGTGGTCTGTGTGTATTTGGGTAAGGTGAGCTCTACGCCATGGCAGATCTTTTTTCCTAAGAAACAGCAGTTCAGCAATGCTTTTGCTGAATAAAACATGCAAATAATCCTAAACCATGGTTTCCATTCCCATTCTGCCATCATGCTGACGCTGACCCTGTGAAAGCTGCAGCATCACATATACCATGGCACAGAGCCGAGCAGCTCTCACTCAAAGCAGCATTACCAACCTAGAAAATGCACCCCGTGTAAGCAGAAACGTTATGGCAAAGAATGAGCGCTCCAGATAATGACTTTAAGCATGACAAAATAATCAGATCTCAGAAACACAACTGGAGGGAGCTCACCAGTACACATGAAATACACCGCTACTGCTACGCTTCACTAATCTGCCTGTAAAGGGAATAATACAGATAAGCCAAGAAGCCTGGTTTACCTCTAGATTCTCAGATTGCGATCAGTTAGTTATATCAAACTGGATTACAATCAGTTTTGTGAAAGCTTACAAGCTTGCAAGAATGTAAAGCTTGCTATTGAGTTGATGTGTGTACCCCATGCACATAAATGCTTCTGTATTTAACAGGAAGTCCTATGCAAATACATTGCTTCCAAAATACTGCCACAAATATATGTCCGTGGTAACAACAGCAGATACAAAGAGCACAACAACACTTGGATAAAACAAGTTATCAGCTACAAAATATTGTTTTTCAGCATTTTTCAACACGGTCATCACTATTTCTTCACATTTTCCTTCACTCCAACTTATCTAAACAGAGGAATATAACAATGAAAATATCTAAACAGAGGAATATAATAATGAAAAGTCAAGTCATGTAGGCTACCCCAATTGAGATGCCTGTGGTCAGAAGATAATCAAAACCACAGAATATTTTACATATTCAAAACTGGTTTCAGTTGAGTTCACCACAGTCACCTGTTCTGAAATCCACCCATAGGACACCAAGACAGCATGAGCAAGAGCTTTTCTAAAGTAGGGACTGCCATTAAAAACATTTTTGGGAGGTGGAAGAGAAAGTGTATTTTATGCAAAACAACCCACAGAAGGCCACAACAAAATGATAATAACAACTGAAGAAAGGTGACTAAGTAAGTAATCCATCAAGCAGGAGATTTATCCTTCAAAGACTTCATTTTCCAGTGATGGAAATAAAGGCACATTGGCAAAGACATTTACAGATGCATAATAGTGGTGTAGACTGATTTTTTTTTCCCTCCAAGTTTTAGCTTAAAAAAATGCCTATTTTAGCCAATCGTTCCTAAAAAAAAATCATTTATATTATATGGATATCACCTATAAGTTTGAGCATTAAAATTAACTTACGCAGCAGCACTGCATTAAAAAGAGCAAACTGAAAACAAGAAAGTCTTAAATCTTTTCAAGTATGAACTGATAAAGTTCCTAAACCTATCATAATAGCAAAGTTATCACCACTACTAGATAACTGCATTCCTCACTGCAATTTAACTTATCTTTTGAATTTAATTCCAGTTGTCACATGAATTGTTACGTACATTTTGTAATCGTACATCTCTAATCAACTTTAGGTCCCAAATTGCATCAGTCTGGAAAGTTTCAAGCATTTAACCACACACAGCCACAACCCAAACCCTTCCCAGAGACACAGAACATATTTGTTCAGTGTAATTGCTTGAAAGACAGCCCGCTCTTCCCTTGTTCAGGCACGTGCAGTAAAAAATATCCTTTAAATTTTAAATAAAACAACTTGTAAGAAGAATTTGCAAGTGCTTCTCCAAATGATGACAAAGCAGGAAAAAAAACTACCTGAGAACGTTTGGAGAAAGACTGTATTTTAGCTAGAAAAAAAAAACAACATTGAAATATAACTGTTTTTTATTTTATATAATAATTGTGAGTTACCTTTAAGAAACAATAGTTAAAGCTAAAGAAAACCAAGTCTGTTCCTGGCCTTAGAAACAGATAAAGACGCCAAGCAGGAGTTAGCATTACCTATCCAGCAGGAAACAGCAAGGCACAAACAGCATCGGTACTTACAAAGAAATC
The DNA here is from genome assembly GCF_019232065.1 of Centrocercus urophasianus. Classification (NCBI taxonomy): domain Eukaryota; kingdom Metazoa; phylum Chordata; class Aves; order Galliformes; family Phasianidae; genus Centrocercus; species Centrocercus urophasianus. The sequence continues at coordinate 2,022,153 of NW_024884855.1, read as the reverse complement.
TTTTATCTGTTTCTTGACCCCAATCTAAAAGAGACAAATATCACAATATCACGTGTGTACTAAGCAAATTTCAGTTCAGTTCTTCCATCAGGTAAGCCTTCCAGCTTCTCTATGATGGCTCACTTTCTGAAAGCAGAAAAGGTCACTGAAGTGTATTTGACCATGAACTCCATGACTAGATCCATCTACTAACCAAACATGTGTACATTTAAACAAGCGCAGCAGATGGCAAGAAACAAACATTTCCCTCTATCCACTTCATTGCAATATTTACTTTGGCTCTTTGTATCAGTATATGACTGATTGCACAGCTAGTGAAGGAAGAGCAGAACGCCCTGAAGTCAGTTTAAACTCAAAAGAGTCATTTAGCAGTTTGTCAGTTTTCCACAGAAGCTCACTTTTTTGGGAGGAAAAAAAAACTTCTCTGTTGACTGTAAGAGCACATATAAGCAATACACGCTAAAACACAGATTCTTTTCTTATAGATAGAATTAAACTGATCTCCTTTAACAGAAGAGGACTCTGGAACTACCTAGGAGTCTTCCAAATGCAAAGCAGTAACCCAAATGTCAATTACTTTTCCAATAGTAGACAAATTGCTGGCACACTAATGCAATTCCTGGGCAATAATTAGATAACACGACTACAGAGCGTACCAGGTGACAGAGCTTCTGAGATAATAGAATCTAGCGTCCTACTTCTTAAATATTAACATCATTCCATCTCAGTCACTTGGTTTATGGTAATTTTGAAAGGGCAAAGTAAATTCTTTTTATTGCTAATAATCTCGTGCTTCTCCAGCATTAGCTTTGAAGGTTAGCAATTTAAGGGGTCAAAGCTTAGTTACATTTTACATTTTATTTACTTTTTTTTTTTTTTTTTTTTTTTAAAATCTCTTCTCCTTGAAGTCTTTTTGTTACAAAAATTTAAATACACCAGATGAAAAAAGAAAGATCTGAGTTCACTGTGCTCGAAACAATGAAAGCAGTTTCACCACTACCCAAGCAATGGTATAATCTATTTTTTAAACTTATCGAGAAATTAGAAATTTCCAACCAGTTCCTACAACTGCATTCTATTAGAAATACATTTAATCAAACCACTTATAGCTGAATGCATGTTAGATAATATAAGATGCCAGGACGGGAGCATTCAAATGGCTTTCCATAATTTTTCCATACTGAACCAATCTCCTTGCCTTAACTATAAGTGCCCAGAGCATCAGATTTCTTTTTACTTCAGAAATTTCACAGAATCACAGAATGGCCAGGATTGGAAGGGACCTCCAGGATCATGAAGCTCCAACCCCCTGCCACACGCAGGGCCACCACCATTCAATACCAGCCCAGGCTGCCCAGGGCCCCATCCAACCTGGCCCTGAACACCTCCAGGGATGGACGGGGCATCTGCAACCTCTCTGGGCAGCTGTTCCAGCACCTCACCACTCTCAGAGCTTCCCCCTGACATCCAACCTCAATCTTCCCTCCCTCAACTTCAAGCCATTTCTCCTTATCCTGCTGTTATCTACCCTTTATGACTCCCCTCCTGTTTGTAGGCTCACTAGGTACTGAAAAATGCAATGAGGTCACCCTGCAGTTTTTTTTTCTCTAGGCTGAACAAGCCCAGCTCCCTCAGCCTGTCTTCATAGGGGAGGTGCTGCAGTTCTCTGATCATCTTCGTGGCTCCTCTGGACCCTCTCCAACAGCTCCCTTTCTTGTCCTGGGGACTCCAGACCTGGACACAGTACTGCAGGTGGGGCCTCAGAAGAGCAGAGTAGAAGGGGACAATCACCTCCCTGTCCCTGCTGGCCACCCCTCTTCTGAGCTTATGAGTTATTTAACAATACTCGTTTCCATTTAACTACAGTTATCAGATGTCAGAAGTTGTATGGACAGAGAAATAAGTTTTCATGAAATTTCTGTAGTTCTGGGCACCTGATTTCATCACTAAAACTGATTTCTACTGACAGGCAGAAATCTCTCTGCCCTGGTCATAAAAACCAACTGCACGACAATTAAGTAATTCATTCTGAATCCTGAGACCCCAGCACAAACACAGGTTTTATTCTGTTCATTTGTTCTTGAAGTTTTCAAGCAAAGACTATTTATAGTGCAATCTACTATGAACTGTGTGTTCAAATGCACAGTTTTCATCTTACTCTTAAGGAAAGCTTAGATCACTTCATTAAGGACTAAACAATCTGATTAATGCCCAGAAAAACTGCAGTTTTGATTCTTGAGGCACAGAAATTCTATTTGGAGAATACTCGACTTGAAAATCATGGCATATTCATTTCCTGCATTCTGTGGAGCAAGTTAAGATGGTTTAAAAAAAATACCAAACTTTGGATACACTCAGCATACAAAATTGCCCATGCATTACTGCTGTACTTGCTTAAGACACCAGGTACATGGTGCATGATGCTTGTCCATCACTTGTTACATACATTATAAAATACACACATATCTAGTCATAATGATTATCCTTTTTCTTTTCTCTTATTAAATAGTTTTATCTCAACCCACAAGTTCTACTTTGCTTTTTTTCCCCTATTCTGTCTCCCATCCCACTGGAAATGGGAGAGGGAAGCAGCACACCTTACACCTGCAGGCTTAAACCATAACATCATCTAAAGAAATACTTTTCATATTTGAAAGAAGGTCAGAATGAAATCAGAAATGAAGCGAGAAAAAACAAGTTCAATGTATAGCTGACAACAAGAAAAAAGGATTGAAGCCATAAAACAGAGAATGTGCTGAATCAGAAACTCATCTTTTCCACCTATTTTGGGGTGAATAGGGTATGGTAGGGCAGAAACAATTTCTGCTTTGCCCTTGGCGTGGCACAAAAACAGCCTAACAATCTGCACACAGGTTCACAGGGCACAATCATTTTTATTACATCTCATTTTTGTTCTGTAAAGCTTTAAATACAAGACTTCCTACTTTTTCTTTTTTCTTTGCAACATTCTTTCTCACTATCAATATATATTTATTCATTTTCAGCTTTCTTCATCCTATAAATTGTTGGCACAGGTGTTATGATCTGATCAGTAAAGTTACAGTATTGGTGGTATGCCTCGAGTAAACTTTATCAAAATTAGTTTTGTTTGTTTGTTTGTTTAAATCAAGACCATCACACTGCAACAAACATCAAAGGCCCTGGGTCAGCAGAACACAGCAGCAATTTAAGAGAGCCACAGTGGCAAAGCAGCATGGATTCCTGCCTTACAAAGTGAAGAATTCTGATGCAGCTATCAAGCAATTTTGCCTGAGGAAACCAGGGATGCTTTTTAGAGACCAGATTGAGATCTATAATCCTTGACACCTACTTAAGTACTCAGAAGACAGGATTGTGCCAAATATTGGATCTCTTCACCTTAAGTATTACCTATTGAAATGAAATGGATATGAATTTACATTTTATTAGCTGACCTGTACTTTTTACTTTTATTCTAATTCTACGGGTGAAGAAAATACAAAAAAAAAATGCAATATTGTATCATTTAACAAATGCTGTCAGTTACAATATCTATTTTTATCCTACAAAGCTGTCCAGCCATTGGCATCAGCTCCCAAGTTAGTACCATCCACTGTACTGAAATGGAAATTCCAGCAGATACGATGCAGAGTATTTACAGTAAAGTTTTTGTGAAACCTACCAGCTGGACTAATCCTTGACATTTAGGAATATGGGATTAGAACTATCTGTAATTACTTTCCCATGAGATGTAATGCTGGTCAGGTGGCAGTAGAAAAGGGAAATATGAACATTTGGTGATAAGGAGCTAAAATCACATTCTTGTTACTTTTAGCCCATCTCTTCTTCAGTATAGGTCATCTCCAAATTCATAGATGTCTTATTGATGGAAAATTATCCTCTAGTTAGCAAATCAGAAATATATTTTGTACATAAAAGCCCACTAGCACGTTCTCAAATACCTGCATTTAAAACAAATTATACTGATCACCAGCTGGAAACAGAGCAGTCTCCATAACCAGTATAACATAAACAAGTTCTCCTGACAAAAACTGTCTAAATAAGCACAAAAATATTTACCTGAACGGGCCTTCATATACACTTTTCATCATAATACGTTCTACTAGCTTCCTTCCTTTCCTTCCTCATGGTGTCAGAATTAATATAGAAAGATTCAAAGAAATAGCATTTAATTCTAAACAGTTCTGGCTCAACTCTTTCCTCAAAAGTAAAAAAAGAAAACTCAAACAACTTTCCAAAGTATTATCAAGCAATAATACTCCTCTCCCTCAAAGCACTAAATGAAGAAAACAAAAAAGTCTCTGTTAGAGGCCACAGATCTACAACAGAATTTTGTAATTTTGTGCGCTTTTTTTATATTTTTTTTTTTTAATACCTGGGTCCATGTATGTACACGTGTGTCTGCATATACACACAAATGCCATCAGGTATTTGGTAGCAGTTCTTCATTCAAGTTCTATACTTGAAGTCTCTGCCACTTCCCAGGTACTTGATATTGCTGTAGATCATTTCAGTCTACAGAGTTGGTAGGCAGGCGGGTCAGCCCTGAGCTCCCAGGACAAAGGCTACTTAAACTACAGAGCTTTACTGCCAAATACAATGATTTTGGTTTTGCTCCCTGGTCTCCTGTCAGAGAACTGAGCTACAGGTTATCGTTTTTCTTTATTCTTTATTTCAGCAACAAAAAGCCTCTGTTTTCCTGTCACTCAAATCCAGTGCAGTATTAATAACCTGCGTCAGGTTTCAAGAACACACTGGCTACTTTGCATGTTGAGATTTCTTAATTCCTCAGCTCAGACATCTCCTAGATCCAGAAATCTTTCTGAAAAAAATCATGACCTATGAGTCATATAGCAGCACTTCAGAAAAACTGCACTGTAAATAAGAGCTATAATGGAGTAATTTGAATTAGACTGTATAGCTGCATCCATTTGCTAGATAGCCAAGCCAGATGGGGACATTTAATTTGTTTTGACTTAGCTTTGGCATTCTCTGAAAAATTCTTGTACAAATCACCTCAATATTCACTAAATGTTTTGTATAGGAAAGGACATGTTGGCATACAACACATTAATCTTCATATGTCCATTCCAATTTTCCTGTGCCAATACACACAATAAGCTCATAATGATAGAGGTTGCAACTTCCCAGCTCATAATTTATTTCTGGCAAGGGAATAAGTCAAAACTATTGGTGAAAAGAGTTCATGTCATCATGAATTAGATTGTAAAGATTTTCTTTCCTCCCAGAAGCATTTTTACCATGAAGGCCAAGAGATATATGAAAAAAAAAGTCTGCCAGTCAAGATGCCCAGAGACTAAACAGCTGGTGTGGTGACATCTGAATGGAAACAGAAAAATGAATTAAAAAATTACAGCTACCTACTGGAGCTACCCTCAAGTTACACACACATCCTAACACCGATGTTTAGAACTTCTATACAAATTTTGTATCAGCTTTCAACATTACTTGATTTCCTGACAGCATGGAAGTGTCTATTATGACTAAATTGTATTAAGACTGAACTGTGGATTGAGAATTGGCTGACTAGCATTGCTCAGAGGGCTGTCATTAAGGTGCAGCCTGGTTGGAGGCTAGTAACTAGCAGTGTTCCACAGGGATCAGTGCTGGGTCCAGTTTTGTTGAATATCTTAATCAACGACCAGGATGAAAGGATAGATTCCACCCTCAGCAAGTTTTCTGATGATACAAAGCTGGGAGGAGTAGCTGACACACCAGAAGGCTGTGCTGCCACTCAACAAGACCTGGAAAGACTGGAGAGTTGGGCAGGAAGCAGTCTGACAAAATTTAACAAGAGCAGGTATAGAGTCTTAAACCTGGGAACAACTAACCACATCCATCAGTGAAGGTTAGGGGCTGACTGGTGGAGAGGAGCTCCGCAGAGAAGGACCTGGAGGTCCTGGTAGACAACAGGCTGACCATGAGCCAGCAGTGTGCCCTTGTGGCCAAGAAGGCCTGTGGTATCCTGGGGTGCATTAAAAAGAACATTGCCAGTTGATGTCAACCAAAACAATTCTACTCACCTTCCATAGGAGACTGATTTCCAGGTAGAAAATGGATTTAAGTTTTAATTCATTTTCTATTCTAAGCATTATCTCGTATCTTTTAAAATGTTGAAAAATAAATAGCCCTAAAAACAAGATAGTAGGCACACTGTTAATATGTTATGCTCTGAAGATTAGCCATGTGTAAAATAGGTGTATGTTCACATAATTGTTCTACAGTATTTCGCTACATGGTTAAATGCACGATTTCCTCTAATAGAATGCCAGTGTGGCCTACATCGCATTTTCTACTTCATGAAGATCAAATGAGCTGTGACCACAGCCTCCCTAACTTAATGGAAAGTTCACTCAGTGACTTCTGAGTTTAAATTTTGTGTTTCTACTATGAATCAATAGATTTAAAGCACATTAATAGATCTCTTCAAAAGGTCTAATCCCAAGAGTCCAAAAAGTAGATCTAACTCACATTTATCACTTTTATAGCATGTTCAACCAAAGGTCTTCAATCTTCGTAACGTTACAATGAATTTGAATTAATGGCAATACACACAATGCGAATCACGCAGCTGCCTATGTTTTCACGTATCCTTGTAGGTATATGGCTGCAGCTTTCACATCTTGCTTTGTGAAACATTAAAAGTAATCACTAACAAGTTATGAAGTTGTCCTAAAGAGGCTTTTACTGCTCAGATTTTATTTGCTGCAACTTCACTTGCAATTATCTGAAGAATAAATGAAATCCTCTTTCCTATACGCACACATGAAGAACAATGGAAAACACCTACCTACAACTCTTGGCAGGGATGTATATACATTTTTAATCTTTGCAGTCAGACATTATCAGTCAAAAAGACAAGTACTACAAAGAATATATCCTTACATTAACAAAAAGCAAAGAAATTCAGAGAGACACCTAAGAAAATGGAACTGGCAAATTACTATTTCAGAAGTTCCTACTAGAGGCTCAAAAGCAAATAGAGAGATGCCTGAATTGTGAGACATACCCAAATCACTGTTCTGAAAAAGCAAAGTGGGACAGAAGGTGAGGAATTAATAGGGAAAAAAAAAAAAAGGAAATAAAAGTCTGAAGATTCTTTTCCTCTTGTTTCTGCCTTTCATCCTGTGAACAATTCCATACTAACTGAAGATGATTTGAGCTTTTGAAAATGGCTGCCTTCTAACAAAGATGTCAAACATTTGTGGATCTATATATTTTTCCTCCAGACTACCTCAATCTTACACGAAAAAGAGATGAAATAAAATCAAGGACCAACTTATCTACAGATCCCCACTTTCACCACCAGCTCATGAAATGTTCTATACGGAGAAGGAAAAACTTAGAATTACTCAGAACTCAGATTAAAACTTCATCAAAAGCTACAATAGGACTGAAACCTAGAGGCTGAGTCCAGAAAATAAAGACTAAAAAATACAGTGTATGACTGACAGATCAACAGATTCCAAAGACATCTTGACAAACTAAGCAGGAACTAATGAATAAATTAATGCGAATTTTGTTAGTGGACAAACCAAGACTGGGAATTTGTATTAGCAAGCAACAAAGAATCAAGCTAAAGGTTCCATAAGCACAAAAAGTTCTCTCAGAATCAGCAGTTTTGGGGAAACCTTTGATACCCATCTCAAGAGACTGACAGTTATGGTTTGGTACGCTATTGCTGACACCAAGTGGAAAAAACAAGGAGAATTAAAACAGTAAAACCCAAGGTGAATATCACCTGAGCTCAAGACTAGTAAGCTTGTGTCTTAAACAAAGGAAAGGGAAGAAAACTACTAATGTTCTTTTTCAAGCAAAACAATTATAACCTAAATTTACATTTTGCAGACATTATCTTTTTTCAAAAGGAAGGAGAAACAATGGTTAAAAAAGGTAATAAGGCACTTGTGTACCCTGTTAGGAAAGAACAAGTTTTATGGGAAGTCTACTTGTTTTTAAGTGCAGAACCTAAAATGTAATCTGAATGTACTTACCTAAATGCAAAATCAGAACTAGAGAAAAATCAATGTTTCCAATTTGTACCAAAAAAAGCACAGATCAAAGATTGTTAATATGATATATAAGCACAACATAAACTACTTACACTACGTACATTAAAGGCAAATTGCTTTAATAAATTCTATTATTCTGAAAAATGTTGCAAACACACTGACATCAGAGAAGTGAAATAATAGTGCTAACATTATTCATCCTATACGCTGTTTCACAGTGACTCCAAGATTTTCACTACAAGCAGCTATTTCAGTCCTGGTTTAGACTCTTCGAATTTGGTTCTGTTCTACACTCATTGCGTAACACAGGTATGCGTTGTACTACTTCTTATGCTTCTGCTATAATGCCCCCATCCACTGCATACAACAGACAATACTTTTCCATTCTAAATTTCAACTGTTGGATGGTTTAGAGGAAATACTATTGATTCCTGACAATGCAAAACAGGACCACATTATCACTCACAACAAAGATTAAATCCAACACCAGTGTTTCAACGTATTAGACTGACAAATTCAAGCCACTCTATCTTCTTTCTCCCTACCTTCAAAAACAGTGTGTATGAATTGCCTAGCATTGTGTTAGCAATTAAATTGCAGACTAATACAAAGAGATGTTCCATTCACAATCCAAACAGACACACCTTGTGTCTGAGTCAGAATGCTGGAAACCACTTCCATTTAATAACTTTCAAGAGCAGATACAGAATGAATTATAACTACAGACAGCGCACAAATATCTGCATCATGAAAATTATCACTGCAAATGTATCTTCCTGACAGTATCAAAACAGTAAATTGATTGGCAAGGGTTTGCTGAAAAGAACTGCCCCCCCCCGCCGCCCCCCTTCCAGGACTTTTTCCTCCCCAAAGGTAGAATAATACGGGTAACAAAATGAAGCAACACTGCTGCACGTGTTGTTTTTCAGCTAGAAATTCAAGAGCCACCACATTTATTCTTCATGAACGTTCCTGCAGAACAAACATCTCTCAACTCTCATTGTCCAAAATTATATATTGTATTGTCCAAAATCATATATTTGAGGGCTACATTTTCAACACTACTTTTAAAAAAAACATTTCAGGACATTCACCCCCACTTACAGCCTCATCTACTCAAACACTTACTTTGCACAACCATTAATAATGCACTGCAAACTGTAACGTAAATAATCCAGCCACCAGTGAATACAATGCCCTGGTTTCAGCCAAGACAGCATCAACATTCACACAGATGTTTTGGTTGCTGCCGAGCAGTGGAAGCACATGTGGAGTCAGGCTGCGCCACTGCCTTTATGGTGCAGCAGCATGCGCCGCATCACAGCACACAGAAGGCCAACAGCCTGGGGGTCACTGGCTTTGGTCAGAGGGTGGTGAGTAATCACAATGCATTGATATATATATATAGTATACACACACAAACATACACACACTAATATAACAGTCACATATTACTTACATCACTTTTTTTAAAAAATTGTTAATTCTACACCTTTCAGCTAGTGAATATGAGCCAGGCAGCTCATACTCCCTACTAAAATGAATGCAAACACCTGTGTATGTATTTATAAAACCTGCCAAGATAAACACAACTACAGAATAACTGATGGAAGGATGTGTGAGATCATCCAGTCTTCCCTCTTGCTCAAATCAGAGTTGCCTTCAAAATGAGACTGTTTCTCCTGGTTTTGCCTGGTCCTGTATCCAAACGTCTCCAAACAAAGACGACCCACAGCTTTTCTGAGAAACTAGTCCCTGTGTGATCATTAGTTTTCCTGCTTATGAGCATTTGCCTCAGGGCTACTTGCAGCTTCTTGTTGTTTTGCTGTGCCAGAAAAGTCCTAAACTTCTGCTCTCTCTAGTCCCCTCCAGCCATTGGCTGACAGCAGTGCTCACCCACTCCCTCTTCGTACACAACTGACCCCAGCCTCTAGACAGCACTATTCTTGCACTGGAAAGACCAACCTGACCATGCCTTCAACAGTACCCCCCAAAAAAAGGCAATCACAAGAATTATGCCTCCCTTAAATCCTACAAGGGAAATCATTTTGTAGCTGCTAATGTCAGCAATATGGATTTACCTGGCAAGGTTTGGGCAGGCAAGCTGGATGGGCTACAGTGGAGCAGGCAACCCCCTTGCAGCCCCTGGGCACTACACCGAGCGGATCCCTACATGCAGTATGGAGGAGCCCACGGTGCAGCAGCAGATACAGCCCGAAGGAGGTACAGCCCATGGAGAGCCCCCACTGGAGCAAGCCCTGCACAGATGAGCCCATGCAGTGCTGGGATTCCTAGAAGGAGCTTAGTGCTTCCCAGGATCTCTGAAAGTGTCTACATTTTTGTTCAATTATTAATACGAATTGTTTAGATTACAGAACGTAAAGCCACGGTGTTCAACTCCAACTGCATTTCAACTGTTCTGAAGATTTACTGAAAAAAAGCACTGAAAGATCCTCCTTGTTGATCCAACCATCAGGTGGTTCCCCTAACTTCAGCCTTATGGGTTTTATAACCACACTTAACGGTCCCACCTTAATTACTGGAACTGGCTGGGGATGTTGAGTAGCTAAAGGACAAAGCAGTGACTGTGAAGGACGTTTCTAATCTTATCACAAGTTACTTTAGAAAAAGAAATACAACATCTATCTCCACCCCAGTCATTAGTCAGATATAAACAGCTATTTGACTTGACATGGTTCTGTGCCCTATTATCACAGTCTACACTCTTGCTTTATGCAGTTTATCAGAAGATGGATGATGGCCCTCTACCAATTCCAGTTAATGGTGTTAGACATCTTTCTAGACAATACGTGCATGGTAACGGTACCTACATCTGAACAGGGAATGATTCACTCCATTAGCCTTGTGTATAAGAAATGAATGTTCAGAGAGGAACTTGTCTAATAGGGAAAATAAAACCATATGTGTTTATGCAACATTCATAAGGGCCAGTACGTGTAAAGCTTTCATATCTTCTTGATTTTAGGACCATTCTTTTCAAAGAAATACAACATAGACCACTGTCTCCCATTATCACGAAATCACAGAATGCCCTGGGTTGAAAAGGATCACAGTGATCATCTATTTTCAATCCCCTGCTATGTGCAAGGCCACCAGCCACCAGACCAGGTTGCCAAAAGCCACATCCAGCCTTTAATACACGTTACATTTTCCACTCCTATCTCATTTTGAGGATGTTTTTCTTGTTCCAATCCTTTCACTTTTCAGTTTTTATAGAATTTTATAAAGCGTTAAATATTTAACATCAATTTTACATATTTTTAGTTATTATTCACTGTTGTTTAGCTATTACTGAATAGTTCTATGTTTAACATAAACAAGAATTTACATTATCTGTTTTTATTGCTATCTTGGAACAGACGAATATTTGCATTTCAAGTATTAAAACTCATTTTTATGCTGAAGATTCAGTATGCCATTCAGCATAATTTTCTGAATTAATCTCTATTTATATTTAAGACATTACCTTCTTGCACTAAAATACCACTTTTTTTTTCTTTTCCAAATTCAAACTTTTGTTCCCAAAATTCAGCCATCTACAACTGCACAAACCTTCCTTTATTCCTACAGCATTAATAAAGGGGAAGGCATCTACATAGTCCCATTATTTACAACTGCTAAATCCTGAGAAGTTTCAATGAGGTGTTAAAGCAACTGAGTTACCTAAAACATTCTGATTATTTGCAAAGGATTTATAAATGAAATTTTAGCAGGAAGCATATATGCCAACAAAATACAGTCAATGCACAGAAAGCACTCCATTTTTATCCTTTCAGTGCTCATTTACCAACTGCTCCCACTAATGCCGTGTTCAGGGCACAGCAGCAGTCCCCCCAGCATTCACAGTGGCTTTGCTTCTCAGAGCTCCAGAAAAGGAGCTTTCCACATGAGATGTGGAAACAAATGTAGATGTAGAACAAATTAACCAAAGCAAGGCAACTAAAGAATCCCATCCTCTGCAGGACTGTTAAGATTCCTGAGGGGATACAATGTGTAATCATTTATTTTTTACTTCAGTTTATTTGATAAGCTTAAAATAAAAACGAGGGTAATATTTTATTTTGATGCAAATAAAAATCAATGCATCTATTTTCATGATCACAGCATGTTTCAGAAATGACCCATCAAAACAATGAAAAACTACATTAGTTTGTCAGGGATGAGAAGGCACAGTAAAACTGGTCACGTTTGTACACATCTCTGCATAACTAAGACATCATGAAACAACTGTGATTCAGTGAGTGTACCATAAAGGAGATTTCCAATAGCATGGCTACAAATCCACAAGGGCAATTTAAGTGGCACTGGAAGAGCATGCCTTTTAAACCTCTAAATAAAGATATTCAGAAACTCGTGTAATTGCCTGGACTCTCTGGAGTCACTTCAGAAAACAAATTCTGTCAAAGGGTTTTCTCTCAATGAAGGGCCATCTTTAAGACTTAACAGAGGGAGACAGCAAGTCCATTAGATCAAGTGGCCAAATCTGCCATCAGTCTGACATTTAGAAGCACAGGAAGAAAGGAGTCAGAAAATTAACCGGCCCTTAACTGGGCAAAGACTAGGACCTAAAAGCAAAAAGGCGTGAGATGAAATTGGATATCAATCTACCTATTAGCAGCAACACTGACTTGGCATCTAACGTCGAGTAAAAGAGGATAGATGTAGCAAGTAGAACACAAGCTCAAGTAATATGTCTAGAAAGTCATTGAAAAAAGCAAGTCCTGTAATTCTAGTAAGCCTTGGGAAACAAGTTCATTAAATTTCTAATCCACAGAAGGAGGGGATGGGCATTACAATATCCATGTCTTGCCAACAAAGCACCATCTTACCAAGCGTTACAATTTTATAACAGCAAGCACGCCCACACACTAAAGCACATAGCATAAAGAAATACACATTGTATGGCTGCCTTTCTTCACATTATTTTTCATGACACCTCTTTCTTCCTAACCCTGAGATCTCAAATCTCATATCTAAGTTACACAAAAATGAGGGATGCAACACAGGCAGCACTTTGAAAAACAAACCATACAAAGTCCTGTCCTACAAACACCGCATCTCTAAAACCCACAAAATAAGACTGTAAACAGATATTAGGGGAGAGGCACTGAACTCAGACCCAGGGTAACATTCTCCACGGGGAGTATTAACAGTTAATTGGGGACAAACTAACTGACTTAATTCTGATATATTGCACCATCTGCAGAGTATAGGTTATAATTGATAGGCCAGCTGGATGTAGAATACAGTACAGGATGTGAAATATTGCAGTATATTTATTAGTCATTATTACTTTGTAAGTGGTTCCTTTCTATTAAAGTTTGAAGTGTCCTTTTCACTAACCAACTTTGTTTTGCACTTCTTTGTTAACTAACACACCAAGAAACATGCCACAAACATCAAGGCATAAGATGACTTCACTCTCCACTACAGAATTACCTGAACAGTGTATGTGAAACAAGGTCATGGAGATGCTCATTGCTATGATCCTCTTCCAATGTAAGTTAAAGGATGTTTTCAATTCTTACTCTAGCTCTTAGAAAAAAACACTCACAAAAATTATTTTGACAACTTTTAAACTGGCCATGCTTGATACATATCATGAAAATCAGGAGCAGTAAGAAAACTATCATCTCTTTGTAAGGGTGAGATCTGTAATGCTTCATTACCTCAGCAGTTGCATAAATACAAATTGATCTAACAATTATAAATGCAGTGTTAGTTTATTGCAAAATCTGGGCAACTCTGCAGTACTCTTAAGGGTATTTTATACTACATACATTTCAATAGTTGGTCAGGAGCACCTGGCTCCTGGCACAGGCTCCCTCATGTTCCAAGTAAATCAGCCAAAAGGCCTTAGTCCAGCAGATGCTGAATAACTCACATTACAAATACCTTAGTTGCTCTAGTTTGCAAGTACCCTCGCTAGGAAATATACCTAATTTCTCTGAAATACTTGAACATGTAATTATAAAGCAAACCAAAATATTTTGTTTTTATTGCGACCTGACATAAACCACTGTTACTTCAAGAAGTAATTAAGATACTGTAACAAATCGTTTTATTAGAGAATTTAGACGTTTACTTTCATTTGCATTTGCTCAAACATGAGAGGACAAAGAGGACAGTAAGCAGAAACTATGAAATGCTGACTCACTGATTCTGAGGCAGAAAAAAAACTTTTAATGCACACCACCATTTGTATGCATTAAAAAGGAGCCCTAGGCTTAATTTCAATTTACCTCTTACCAGAAAATGTCCAAAAATATTACTGAAAGATGCATTTCATTACACTGTTCATTAGCTACTATTACCACCTCAGTAACCCAAAACATGTGAAATCATTCATGTCCCCCTTAAGAGATCAATATTTCATTTGAACTGTTTTGTGCAGAAAAACAGAATCATTTCTGAGCAGTGCGGCTTTCAAATTTAACCTAAGAATGAGCTTAACTGTATTTTGTGTTTCTCCGGTGATTTAAACATATTAAAAATAAATATTTTAAACATGTTATAGGCAAAACTTGAAACTTGTTTCCTGAACTATAATGCAGAAGATGACTGCAGTTACGTTAGTGTCAGTACAGTCGCTGTTAAGCTCCCAATGGCCTGAATTCTCCCACTTTCCACCTGCAAACTTTTGATCATCTTAAGTTTAACTGATGGCCATTGATGAGTCATTGCTTCATGCTCTGCACAAAGCAGGACACAGAAGTGTTTACACAAACTCATACACGTACAAGCTCTGTAAAGTCTACATATATGTTTTAAATGTGCATTCTAATGACTGTTTTCTCATTTTCTTCCTAAAGAAAGGAAATTAACAATTATTTTTCCTTGATTCTTATGGATTACCTGTGGTTTACTGCAAGGAAGTTAATCAATAAACAGTACTCACACTTCAAAGGGGCCACAGTAATGTATGTTACACTCTTGCCTCATACAATAGATCCAAATCAAGTTCAAGATAAGGGGCCCCATAAGCAGGAAATCAAGTGCTCAATTTCCACTTTTATTTCTAACTTCTGATCTGCTCATCAGCTTGCAATAAATGCTATGAGCAGTATGCCACAAATCCAGTGTTTAGATTGAAGGTATACAACCTAGCTCTTCCAATAAATAATTCAAAGTACCTACACACACACACACACACAGAGCTTATTTAGAATTCCTATTCTGTGTTATCTGAAATTTTCGTCAAGCCTTTTCACAAAGTGTTTACTCACACTGCTCTGTATGTCAGGAACAGAATAAATAGAAATACTTCAAAATTAAAATCATAGAACCAGTTGATAAGTAGGAAAGTGGCTGAAAAGATGAAAGGTGACAAAATGCCAAACGCAAATCAAATTTTTACTCTAAAAGGGTAAAAGAAACTTTAAATAAATATATATATGCAATTTCTTGCTCATTTAAAAGCAAACAAAGCCAACAGCAGAAAACTGCTGCTTAAACTTTTAGACTATTAGAATTCATGAATATTCCAGCATATATGTACACAAAATTTGGCAAAAAATTTCAGCAATTTACAATGCTTTATGATAAGTCTTCCTTTACAAAGCTGAAAACAATATCCACAGATACGTATCTTTAAAAACATGCACCTCAGATGAGTACAGATACATGCTATACTCCACATAATCCTGTCTTATTAAGAAGAAAGCATTAAAAAAAGGTTGTGCAACAAATTGGAAGAAGAGGGAAGACTTCTAGCCAAAGCTAAATGAGAAACATACAGGAGTCTTAACAGTTGAAAAAAATAGCTGGAGCAAAAGTAGGCTGCAACTCTGGCTACTGCAAAGACCCTTATATGATTTATTGCAATCTCTATTAACGGTGGATAAACATTAGATAAATAGTTCAAGGAAAATAACAAGACAAATGTAAAGCTTCATTTACATGTCCAGAATTGCTCCCACATCTGTTCATTCCCAGTTATACATGTTTCATCGGCTCAATATTTTTTTTCTATTGCATGGAATTCCATTCCTGGCTCACCAGTTTCAGGTGAGATGTCACAGTCAAAACATAACTACTTAATCCCTACATAGAAAAAAGTTGCGGTGACAGAGTACCTTAAACCTCTTCTCTCAGCATACAAAAACATGTATTACCTGAAGAGAGCAGAGGAATTTTTCTTAATGTCAACAACTTATAAAAGATCCCTTAAATATTTAAGTGGGCACATAAACCCCTTCTCCCACACTGCAAATGCAGACCAAATAATAGAACCAAAGGATCTAACTTGAGCCTTAAGTTGCTTCATTACTACAGAGCTTATCTGCAAAGGGCTGAACAAAAATAACCTAATTCCTGTGAGTCGGGAGTCTTCAGTAACACAGAACTCGTGAGCCTGAACCTATGAGAAGTGTTTTGCACATCACCCATTTTAGTGTCGCCATTGCCCTTCTTCATGAGGCCCCAAGGGACCCACAGGATTTCCAAGCCCTCTAGTTTTCAAACCAAATCTGCTGATGCCCTGTTTCCATTACATGTAACTAGGGAAATTTTCCAGGTTTGATCAACTTGGCAATCATATTTGGATACCCAAATGTGGACTGTGGACTAAGACAGGATGAATGGAGGACAGTGAAAAAGGAGTGACAGAAAGGCTCAGTAGAAGACAAAGGACAATTGTGAGGGGAAAGTGAACAATAGGACAAAACAGAGAGCAAAACTAATCCAGCTGAAAACAACACTTCTTATTTTAAGAGACCCTGGGCTATGTCTTGGCTCAGTTATATCTGCAGGATGTATCATATCTCACAAGTTTTCCTGCAGTAGCCTTTTGATGAGGTGGCACAGTAATAAATGAGGAGATAATTTGATGTGTTGAACTTTTATTGCTATCCAGGAATGAAAGGATTTTCAGCTCCCTGGCTGCCTGCAATACCGACAGCTGGAGGGGGATGGAGAGCTCTCCCAGCAAAATGACGGGAGGTATGGATTTCTCATATCAGAACCTTCAGCAATAAAAGAGAGCAGCGCAAAGAAGTGTGCAAGAACTAAACCATCACTGCAAACTGAGTTTCTTAAGTTGCGTTACCATCCTAAAAAAAAAAAAAAAAAAAAAAAAAAAGTACAGATATGAGCACACTTTCCACAAGTGTTGCTGAAACACTGAAAAAGGCAAATGCTGAAAGCCAAGCCTTGCAGGTGCCAGCCCTTGTGGCAGCGGAAATCAGCAGGGCTCCCCCAAAATGCAGGCTGCTTTATCTAACCACAGTCACCTACCGATGGTTTTTCACTTTTTCCACTTACTTTTACTGTAGGCTCCCGTATTGCGGGCCCTGGCCTGCCTGGAGCTCTGTGAGAAGATCCAGGCCTGCTCCATGGCAGACAAGGCCGCATCCAGCACACAGCACAGCTGGGCTCCTCAGTGACACCTGTAGCGCCTCTGGAAAGCAGATTCCATAGGGAGGTGAGGGAGAAGAGTGAGAACCAGCACAGGAGCCCCAAGGAGAGAGAAGTTCCCTTAGCACCAGAGCGGACGCTCACTGCACCGTGGGGGCACAGCAGCACAGCCCCAAAGCTCCTGTGCCATCAGGGCAGGGATCAAAGGCTGCCATCCAGCTCTTTTTTGACAGTAAATTAATTTTCTCTAAGTTGCATGTTTGGTTTACCATAGGAACGGGTGAGTGATCGAGTCTTTGTTCTGCCCAGTGCTCTCATCCCACTTCTCCCTTCCCCACCCCACGCAAGCGTGGGCACAAGGCAGCTTTGGCAGGGCTGACCACCACTGCTGTTGTCTGCCCTGTAAATGTTACCCAGGTTTATATTTCCTTTTGCCACATTATTTTCACTATAAACTTAGGCTACCTTTAGAAAAAAAAAAAATAATATAAGGAAATGTGAGATGTCACATAATAAAAGAACACACGCAATGACTGTTACCATACATGTATGGGATGATGCTTGGTCACAGTTGCATTATCAGACATCTCTTCCACAGAGCCTGCCCCAAATTCTTATCATTTCCTATGCTAGGGGTTGGTAAATAACACTAACCAAGCTTTTTCACACACGCACCCCCTTGTAAGCTGCCTTCAGCACCAAGTACTGCCAGGTTTAAAGAACCCTGTGATCTTAAATTTGCTTCCATGCTTCCTACAAATGCTTCAGTCTAAGCTACTTAAACTCTTAACATTTGGTCTAAAAACATTCTGCCTCAATAATATTCAAACTAAAGGCACGAGAAAAGCAGTATAGTTGGTTTTGGTTTTTTGTGTTTTCCTTCGGTTTGGGCGCCCCCCCCCGACATCGTGTGAGGGTACCCAAGTATTATAAATGACTGTGGGATCTAAGTGGGAATTAAATTCAGTAGGCTTAATTAGTCTGTTGCACAATACCACAGTACTTCAGGTCCTCTCCTACAAGCAAGTACTTCACAAAACCAGATCCAGTAGATGGCACAATTGTTGTTTTTATGCACTTCCAAAAACTACAAAAAGAATTTGCGTAATTTGAAGGGTGAGACCACAGGATTTATAAGAGTGCCTGACACCAAGATTTCATTGTCTTCACAATGCAGTTTTTTCTATAGTATGTGTTCTAACAAATTTTTTTCCACAAACTTGCAAAGCAATAAGCCATTAAAAACTAGACTTTTCCACCATTATCTGATAATCACCACCATGAAGAGAAATTTTCTCTACCACGTGTAAAGCTAAAGAGGGTGCAATTTGTGAAGAATTTCTAGAATAGCTTGCTTGAGCAACAAACTGAAATACTACCTTTGGTTCTAGAGAAATTAAGAGCAACGTTTATATGTCACATCCCCAAGGGTACGTTGCCTTTACATATCTATTTAAAAAGAAAGGACTGAAGGCAGCACAATCTACCAGCATATCCTATAACATCCCCACTGGTATCAGCAGTGGTCATTTCAGAATTCTCTAGGTACATTCTGATGAAAAACATATAGCCAATAGAATTCTTTAAAATAATCAGTTTTCAAATTCTTTTTCCTAATGATTAATTATCAAAAACTCTATTAATTACTTCAGTTTAGACGATATTATACTAGTTTATAATTTATAGTTAATTCAGCACATTATTTTATTAGTGTATTCCATCAGATCTAATGGAGGCTGAAGGCTTCAGGGTGGAATCTTTTTCTCCTCTATCTAACAAAAGTTATTAAAAATTTAAATAAGACTTGAGATGAGGATAATTTAAACACCAAAGTAATGGCTGTACATATTTCTCAGAAGTAGTTCATTAGCGGGCCGATAGTTAACTAGATTAAAGCTTTTTGTTCACCCAGCTCCTGCAAACTAAACGCAAAAAAAAAAAAAAAAAAAATTTAAGCCCATACTTAACTTGCAAGACCCAGACTGGTAAAGAAGTATAGGACTGCGTACTTTGCTCATTATCTTTGTGTTTAGAAACAACAGGATCAGGAACAAAAAGGAGGACCAGACAGTCTGCAAACATACCTGGGCATACTACAGCCTCTTTTAAATTCTAATGAATTAGACTAAATATGCCTATGGACTTCAGTGGCTGAACTGGTACAGTCATGACTTTGTAGCATAATTCACAGCAGCAAATACTCCAGCACTGTCCTCCTCAGAGCTGCACATATGTTCACCCCTGGGGACAGTATCATCCACACTGATATTACCCACACTAGCGAGCACGTTAAGCTGTTACATGCATGCTACTGAAGCCTAAAAGGCTTAATTCATGCAGGCTTGCTGTTACTGCACACTCCTTTAAATTCATGACAATATTAGGAGAAACTACAGCAGCAACATCTGAAGGAATTATGTCCCATGCATCAACTAAATATGCGCTCCTGCTTTATTTTCTAAAACAAAAGATTATTTTTTAAATCCAGCAGTTCATTTAAGTGATTTACACAGTAAAATTATGGCCAGAAGCCAATATGAAGTGAACTGATTATGCTGGAAAGGTATCTGGGGTCCTTTATATTCTTTACTTGGTGAGCCTGGGAGTGGTTTAATGAAAAAATTTCATGGTGTGTGAATCATTAAGCAGGAAGAAATTGCTAAAAGCTGATTACATTAACAAATTCAAAAACTGTACCAAGTGATAAAAAAATATTTAAATTGTGATACAATGGAACATGCATCAGTTTCACTTCACAGTAACTTACACTTTCCTTTTTTCTTGCATTGAAAAATGAATCCAAAGGAACATACAACGCAAGGCAACCGCACTAAAGAAACAAAAAGCCATTTCGTTTCTGGATCTTTTCTTTGCAGCAAGGTTAGATAAAAGTGAGGTTCGACACTAATAAATAAGCACTCCATCTGCCATGTAAACAAAGGGCTGAAGCCTTTTCTTCGGAAGCACTGCAGTTTTGACCTAAGAAAGCTTGCCAAGGAGGCAGTTTGTCATCACTCAGCGGGCTTCCCTGATCCTCCACTTGCACAACCCCATCCCTGTTGGACAGAGGTGGGAGCCATCTATCATCACCTCCTCCCTGCTCCTTTCAGCTCCCCCAGCCCCTGCCCTGGCACCACTCACTGCCTCTCCCGCTGTCCTCCTGGTCTTCACATTTAAATCAAGCATCGTGCTTAGTCGAGTGCAAATCAGATCAGCAGGAAATGAAAAATCACCTCAATTCAGGCCACAGCCATCAGCAGCAGAGCTAGCAGCGCTCCTCAGGAGCACAACAGACAACAGAACCGTGCAAGGTTGGTGACTCTCCTAACTTTAATGAAACATACTGAGAGCTGAAGCAAGGCTGCTGCTGTGCACAGTGGCAGTGACAAGAGAAACTGCTAGCAGGAGCATGGAGAGGGAGAGGATCGGGATCCTGCACCAAGTCTGTTCTGAAACTTGCAGAGCACTTGGGGCACAGCATACAGCACCTGCATGGCAGGATGAGGGGCAGGAGCCCACTCATCAGCAGGGCCACCTAGGGCTGTGCTGAATCCTCAAAAAACCACCACTGCAAAGGGGCCCTGTTGTGTTTTAAGGTCCAAAGCATCATCATCAGTAATGCATTATTGTTATGAAACCCAAACTGAAGCCCAGTGATGGCTTCTTAACCTGCAACAACATTTCTACGTATATCAGAATATGGGCTAATTAAGAATATCAAGTGTTTTAATTTAAATTCAACTCCACGCCGAATGTGGTAGAAATGAAGTACCAATAATTCCTTCATATATGATCTCCTTAAATCTTAAAACCTACTCATTGCAAGTCTCATTCAAGAGACACACAAGCCCGTTGACAGCAAATTGGATCAGCAGAGCCCTGTTTCACCAAACAGCAGCAGAAGCAACTAATGGCCTTACTGGTCAGTGAGATCTGTGTGTGATAACATCATTAATGGCTTTGTTTCTCTGTTTTCCTTTTTGCAACTTGAGGACAGCTTCTCTTTTTTTCTAAATATTAGCTAGAAAATAACTAAGTGAAAGGTTTTTTTCTGAGAACTATTTTTAAATGCATCTAATAACTACTTACCACATCCCTTTTGTTCTGCCCTTGCACTGAAAACATAAGCACAACTCTGCAAAATGAACCTTGACTGATGAAGATCTACACCATTGTGTTTCAGAGGTTAAAAGAGAACAACTGTGCTTAAAACCAACATTTCTCAGACTGGTGACACGTTTCAGCATACCTTGAAAAAATGCACAATGTGACTTATAAGTGCGTTCCTTCTAATTTTCTGTAATGTGCTTTAGTACAAAAACAACCCAGATGCATCAGAATGTTTTTAGGCAGAATTTGTTTAACTCACAAAATCACAATTTCACAAGGCGCAAAACAGCGTTAAAAAATAATGAGCTTTAAGAAGACTAAAGACATTACATTAAATGCAATTGCATTCAACCTGTCTAAATTAGACATTACAGCCTTGTCTGCATATAAAAGTTACATCATTGCTACAGAATCACTCTGTTCACAGGCAGAATATTCCAAAATAAAGTCTTCCCAGAAGAAAAATATCTGGAAAAAAAAAAAAAATAAAAACCTTCCTAGTATTTACAAGACACACAAAAACTTACGATATTTTATTTGTAGAAGATTTATATAGGTAGCTCAAAATTAAACCCTTTCTTCTCAAAATTCAAAGTTTAAGTTCTTTGCTGTAGAAATAGATCAGAGACAAGACATCCTGACCCACTGCACTCTGCAAATTCTCTCCAGCCAACATGACTGTGAGGAGGATAGGTCAGAAATAAATTCTGACCAGACAGCATTGCAGAGGGCTTATATTTTTTAATCAACACTTGGGAGAAAAAAAAAAATAAAAAAATCACTAAGATAAGGCTTCTCCTGAGCAGAAAGAACGTTGGGAGTGATATTTGACACGTTTCTAAAGGTCACATAAAAATGCCTTCCCTCTTTCCAGGTAGAAGCTTCTCCTCTCAGGTTCAGGCTGATGATTAATACCTAGTTTATTGCAAGCTTAAGAATAGTATATCCCGTCATTTTTAGTGGCCAGACCACAGCTGAGAAAGCGGCAATGCTGCTTGCTTCTCTACTTAACAGGCAGAGCTCTTTTTTTTAACCCCATAGTGAACATATGATATACGAGCTATATGCAGGACAAACTGCCAGGTCACATATGAACCACATCACACACAGTGGCTCAGCCATCCATCAAAACCAAAACCCAAATTTATCTTCTCCTCTTGGCAGTTATTAAACTGAATCTACTCATCTTCACATAGGACCTGAGAGGGAAACGAGCAGGATAAAACCAGCAGACAATGCAAGCAATGAAAAGCAATAATGCAAGGATGCTCACAGTAAGGCCACCAAAATGGCAAATTAAGATATGGGAGAATACAAAGGAGACTGGCTGCATGTTTGGCATGAAGCAGGCCCAGCACAGAACAGAAAGCAGCAGCACTAGGTGAACAAGTGCAGCGCTGCGAACTTGGGGCTGATGCACTGACAGTGCCACTGATGCTTTGACAAGCAAATGTTTGCAGAAGGTGTTTCTCCAGTTGCTTGCTATTCAGGATAGTTATAACTAAATCAGATACAATCCTTTAAATAATTTAACTCTAATGTTATTACAGGTTTACAAGAAGTAGTTCTTAAAAAAATACTAAAATCAATATGGTTTCTTCCATTCAAGTTGCAATTGCCATAGCAGACAGAAATTAGCTCCAAGCATTTATCTATGTTCATAAATCTTTGTTCACAATCACATTAACCTCCCCTCAGCTTTATAGAATAGACAAAACATGCTGCTGAGGAGTAAGATATCAACGGTAAGACATGATTTTATTTGCTTTAGATGAACTGCATTTTATGTAATCAGTTTCCCAAGCATTTACTAAACTCTATTACCCATTTGTATTCATTTCTAATTCAGATCAGCATTTGTTACCACATTACTATGAGGATATTATCCTAATCTACACATGACATTTCCACAAAATATTTTAAGTACACAATGTCAACTTAAAGTGCATATGTACATATATATATATATATATATATATATATACACACACACACACACACACACGCAGCTATAATATATAGCTAAAGGACATAATATCTTTTGTTTAGGTAATAACTTTACTTTTCTGAAATTTGTAATGGCACATAGCTGATGGATACCCAGAACTCATTTACTAACGTCAAACTAAATTTTTAATAGGCCTCTGAGGCTTCCTTCTTATTGTTGTGATTTCTACAGGAATGAAAGCAATAAAAAGATGCAGAAAGCAATGATTTTCTCCTCTCCTCCCCCACCTAAAACAATAATTCTTTCTACAGTATAACATGAACACATCCAGCAGTTACACCAGCTTTTCCCAAGACAGACACTGACATTACACCTCCCAGCCTAGTGCTGATGTGCATAAAACCAGTACAATGAGCCTTGACATTTGTCATTATACTTAGCTACAAATGCATTACAAGAAATTACAAGGGATGCTATCAGAAAATTGCAAAACCAATGAGTGTTTCACTTAGTTACTGTAATTCTTCAATGCTATTCCAATCTTGTGCAAATTAGAAGCCACTTACAGCTCTGAAAACTGACAGGAAACTGAATGAGGTTTTCATTATGCTTTTAATAGTCTTACTGGGTTATTTCCTATTAAGATTACTGCAGGAGAACTACACAGACTGCCTCCAGACTCATGCCTGGTTTGAGTACTAACCAAGATACTCCACTGAACCTCTAGAACTTTCATTTCACTAGAGTAAAACAGTAGCAACAACAGGAAGGAGGTTTGGTTTACATTGCACCAATACTGTAAATGCTTTATTCACAGCTGTAAGCATTTCAATCACACTCTGCATATATAAATCATTTCTTGAAAATGACTTATCAAGGAAACTTCCTAGTAGATCCCACTACATGTTTCGTTAGCACTGATTCCAAATGTTTTTCACTTGACCACCTCCAGACAATGCTCATAGCACTAAAGTCACCTAAGGTTTAAGGTAATATAAACTTTAAGGACTTGGGAAGTACCATGTGAAGCTATATATGACACTCACTTAAATTATCCCACTGAACTAAGACAAGTTGTCAGTACGAGCATCTGTACGAAAAGAAAACATGAAGCGTAACAGAGAGAATATGCCAGCATCTCCACTGAGTTTTACAGATTTGAATTGCATTATTTTGCCACTTAAGTTCTAGCTTTGCTGCTAAACCTGCTGAAGCAAATGGCTGACAAGGTTGGAAATAACTAGCAGCCTGAAAGCTTCTCTGAGCACCAGAAAGCAGGGCTGTGTCCAGGGGACTCAGGTGCCTGGTACCTAACTAAAGCTCACTTTGCACATGCTGAACCTGCAGTGTGGTACAGTTGTACACAGTGTACACACTGCAGATGCCACCGACTTGCTGTGCCCTCCTGGCACCTCCTGGCTGCAGATGTGAGCGAGGAGCCTGCAGCACCTCACCAAGTCATGCATCTTCAACCCTCTTACCCTGATCAGTGTGCAGGCCTTCCCAGCTGTGCCCAAGGCCATCAGGTCAGTTTTATCTGTGGAACAGCAGCATTAAGGCTGTATCACAGAATCTTATCATAGAATCACAGAATGGCCTGGGTTGAAAAGGACCACAACGATCATCCAGTTTCAACCCCCTGCTATGTGCAGGGTCACCAACCACCAGACCAGGCTGCCCAGAGTCACATCCAGCCTGGCCTTGAATGCCTCCAGGGGTGGGGCATCCACAGCCTCCTTGGGCAACCTGTTCCAGTGCATCACCAACCTCTGAGTGAAAAACTTCCACTTCTTCATGCTATGCAGAGTTTTCCACGCTGTGAAGGTACAAGCAAGTTGGGACTCTGAGAGAGAACAAATCCCTGAAAGTAACACAGACAGCCATAACACTGAAAATAAGGAGAGGAAGCTTGCTGAGCCGAAAAGCAATCGCTCATCAGAGCACTTCAAGAAATCAGTTAATACTGTTATCATTTACTGCTATAGCAACTGTACATTTTTGTTAATTGTAAGAATATTGTAGCTATTACACCTCATAAACATGTCAACATCTGGCTTTCTGGTTTTGCTGAAAAAGAGAAGGGAAATCTATTTTCTAACAACTTCTTGGAAGAAGCCAACACTTCCAGCATCCAAGTACCTTCTCCTCATACATGTGAAAGATGAACACATGTGAAAGAAAAAAAATCTCTCCATTATTATGAGCTAAATTTTTTAAATTTAAATCCTTGCATTCTCTTCAACAGCCCCAGCTAAAATGACTGGTATCTAAGTGGTAGGAAGGCACACTTCAATCTAGAAATCTGAAATACTGCATATAAATCAATCTTGCCTCTCATAACTCACCAGACTGTCTCATCAACTCAAGCTTGGCATATGTTCCCTTCGGCACAATAACCTGATGTTGTAAATTAGTCATCTGCTGCTGCCTGTAGTGTAAGTTTGGATAGGGGTGAAAGGCCTTCAGATGCTCAAGAAGTTAAATAATTCTCTTCTACAACCTCTCCAGTCCCATCTCTACCCCGTTACGAACTGGGTTTGGGTTAAAAATAAAAAAGATCAGTGCACTACAATTCTGGCTCTAATTTTCTCACTGGGCAACAGCCAACAAGTAATGCTTCCCTTCACTACATATCCACAGCTATTTACATTTCACCAATTCAAAATCATGCTGTCACTTACAGATAGGCCTCCGTTCCTTTTGTTGTTGTTTAACCACAGTTATTCTAAGGCAACAAAAAAGCACTTAAAGGAATTTGGAACACTGTAAACTGGTGTTGAATATCTTATGAAATCTGCCCACACTGTTTCCAATGAGCAAATTCACATCGCATCATCTGTCCTCTGTTAGAACAGCCATTTCTCTAGGAAAAGGACAGAACGCAAAGCGTCTACAGTGCATAAAGAAACTCAGAATACATACAGAAGCTAGAAGCCCAGATTTATTACTCAGAGGATAAGCTGAGGGCTTATAGTCATGCATCCCAGAAATCAAGAACAGTACAATCAATTCCACACTGTATATGACACTTCACAGGCAACGCAGGTTTATTTAACCCTTGTGTTGGCATTTCTATTCAACCAAAACAGCTTGTACGATCTGATAACATGGTAGTTTAACTCCTTGACACTCATAACAGCAGGATTTGAGAGCTCTTAAATTCATAATTAGCAGTTACAACTTAAAATTGCAGTAAAATGACATTTATGAACAGGCTGCAGCACAACGAAATAGAGGCTTCGATACTCATCGTTATAGATAACAAGACCTCAGCAGTGCTCATACATCAAAAATGTCAACCAAAGCCCTTGCCAAAGCTGTGATAGGATTATATGGCCTCAAGTTTCTATCCTTAGTGAGATGCCAGGAGTTAAAATTTCAGAGAACAGAGGATATTTATTCCATTTCTGTTAAACAATCATTGCTGGCATTCACATATTTCTTCCCTGATCATTAACCACTGACATAATTAATATGCACTCATAGAAGCCCCAGAACAGTTAGAACATAATCACCTATAGATTTGATTCATGGAACTGCCTTTTTCAAATAACGAAGATAGATTAGGTTCTTTCAAGCGTCCTGGATACAGAAGCAGCATAAAGCAAGTTGGGAGTTACCAACTGTGGAGGGGTACTAATTAACAACTCAATTAAAAAAGGCAAATTAAACTTTATGGTTCGTTATCCTTCATTGCTTAATAAATTGTTTTGCTAGGCAAATGATTAAGAATGATTATTCTAGAAGACTGAAATACTAGCTGTTTTTCAACTTAATAAAAACACCATAAAAATTATTTTGTTTTTAAAAGATCCAATACTCTAATTGAAAGATCAGTAGCACAGATGTGCTATAAATATATATATATTTTGTTTTTATAGTATATTTTCTCTTCAACCTTTTACATCAAAAAATACACTCCACTTTTGTGACAGGGGAAGTTATTTTTATATAGCCACATATTTTTAAGAAGGAATAACCAGTTCTGTAGCTTGCCAAAATGAATTACATTCTGCTTAGCATCAAAATTAACCAATTAAAATTAAAAATTGACATATTAGAACTTGTGGAATTACTGATAATTTCGGAGATTGGGATAAAGACAGACAAGTTTTACACTAACAGTTTGCTCATCGAGGATTTTGTGTCAGGCTGCCAAGGAGGCCGCACTAAGATCCTGATTTGTAGGTTTTCAAAGAGCCTTATATGTGTTTGGACACCTTCTGATCTGCTCCTTCAGAGGGTGTTTGTAAATCTGCATTTGTTTTGCTGAACTTCTCCAGAAAAAATAAACTCCTAACAGTAGTTAAAAACAATACTGATATACAAATCATATGCTACTGTTAAAAGAGATCATATGCCATCTTGAAATAAGTCTGTTAATATGCAACGCCATATCCATCATTGCAGTAGTAAGTGAGAATTGAAAATAGAACAGGTTTGGGGGGGTGCTGTTTTTGAGTAGGAACTCACAACAGTAAAATAAGTGAAGAGAACCTCAAACTCCTTCAAAACTTTTCTTCTCCTGCAGGTCATATAAAGGGAAGCACGTATTTACTCTAGCCATGCAAACAGCACCTTATATCACTGGGATTTCTGCATATTGCAGCCTTTCATTTTTTTTTTTTTAATTTATTTTTCTAAAATTAGTGTTTTCGTACTGATAATCCCTTCAAAGACTCCCCCCCTCCCCCCCCCAAGAAAAAATCCTGGATTGTATGTGGTGGGAGAAAAATATATATATATATATACAGTTACATAGGACAATATTAACAACTAGCATCAACTAAATCAAGAAGCAGGAAAGTAAGAGAGAAAGTCAGTCTCCAAAACAATAGACTGAATTCAGCATTCCCAATTTTTCACTCCTTTCGGATCTCCGTTTTCCTGCCAGAACCCTGTCCAGGTGAAAAACTAAGAAACATCTACGCTGATGAGAAGGCATATGGTACACATGCTATCTTATAGAGAACAGGTTTTGTTACAAATCCTGTATGGTTCAGGTAAGCAGAACACGCACTATATGCATCTACAGGTGTGCTTCATGTATAATGCCTCACTTTCCCCTAGACATGAAGATCTATCCTTTTCCCTCATCTTCACACATGAAAAGCAACACCCTGTTGAGGGCTGTAGCTTTTCCCATACTCAGATTCAGTAAAATTAAAACATGCTTAAAAAAAAAACTAACAAAACCACCATGGCCTTCTTACAGATGTTTCATGTTCTCTTCCACAATGACATCAGTCAGCAGAGCAGGATGTTTAGTGCACTTATCTGAGACTTCAGCTGCGAGAGTTTATGATGAGAATTATTTGATGCTATGGAACACCGAAATTACTATTGTATCTTGAAATAAATTTCCTGTATATATTTTTTCCTTCCCATAAAACCCAAATGACCAACTCATCACAAATTACTGGAAAGATGTTCCTCTTTAAAAATATATTTTTGTAATGAAAATTAGATGTCTAGTTTGGAGGTGCCTTCCAACAGCAGGGGAGAGAGAAGGTAGTAGCTGTGCTTTAATGGGAAACAGTAGCAAATTCCACTGGAAAAGACTGCATATGATTCATGATAATAATTCCTCACTTATCATTAAAAATCTTTTAAAAGAAGGTAAACACTGATTTCATAAACCAAGAAATTCATACCATATCCACTGCACTCAATTTTACTCAGACAAAAACAAAAGAACTGGATGTTGTATTCTGTTTTTGTTGTTTTTAAATAAATACTTTGTTTTTATAACTTCCAGAGCAATTTCAGTGACTGCAGAGAGACTTTCTCAGCAGAAAACTGACATGGGTTTCTGCACTGAAGCAGATTATTTAGCAAGACAAGCAACTTATCTGCAAAACTATGGAAACAAATTAATGTGTACTGCTGACAAAGAGATAAGTCACAGATAAAACTTCATTATAAGATGGCTTTTCATTATTTCTAGTTGGTAATCAGAAGCTCAGAAGTTTGATTTTCCCTGTTTTTTCCCCCCTTGCTTATTATTAGCATACTTGGACAGTAATCTCACAGGCAATGAGATGCATCCTCTGCCAGCAGTACCCCTAGCAAAGCCTCCTTTTATGAGATCTGAAGTGAAAATTTAGCATATAAACCACATTGCTTTTGCAACATGCATGTAATAGTAACATACTGGAGAATTCCATAAGCATTTCCCATTCAAATCTAACATCATTATTGAGTGAAATAGTTCACTTCCTTGAGTAGATAGAATTTGAAAGGCAAATATTTTCATAGACTGAGCCAGACTTCTACACAGACAACTACCAGCTTTCAACCAACCAGCAGATACAGAAAAATCCAGCAGCCATGCTTAGACATTGGGTAACTGTAACACCACTGATGTAGGGATTCCATCTTGAGGACACCTTGGGCAACAGTTGGTAAAATGCAGCATGCTGGTGCAGCAAGTACAGCACAGTTCTACACATTTTTGAGAGAAGTAAAAGACATCAAATAACAAAGAAACCTTACAAACCTGAAAGTTTAATATTGTAATATGCAGCTATTAATGTATTTTCCTGGTTTTACAAACTATGAAAAGCAAACTTCCACAGGCACTGCACTGCAGCCATAAAATTGGGAATTCTTATAAGCTGCAGAAAAACCTCCACCTGTATCATGAGGAGTGTGCCAAGACATTGTTAAAGCTCACTGCACGCCTTCTTTCTGTATCAACCTCCTCAAAACAAAAGGACACTGCATATTTTCCTATCAAAAACCCTTAATAAAACTAATTAAACAAAACATACTGTCTCTAAGAAGTGATAAATGAAGTTATCTCACCCAAATGATGACAGTTAGCCCTACTGTTCCTTGTAGTGTTGAGATCACACCAAGTAGCCTCGGAAGAATGGTAGCTGTAGCCCTTGCAACAGCCAGCACCACATTCACAGCCATATTGATTCAGTAACTCTTGCTATACAAAAGACTTAAATGGAAAATTATTAGTAAAGGAATTCCTAACAAATTTCCACTGAAATTTAATGATGCTGCTGACTCACAAAACCCGCTGTTCTACTTCGTTATTTAATAATTGAAGTGACTTCTGAAATGACTTTCTAAGCATTTAAAGCTCTATACATGATATATGGAGCTAGTTTTTAATTTTTCCAAAGCCTCATTTATCTTAAGGTAAAAGCTTTAAATGAGAAGACAGCTCATTCAGTTGGTGTTGATAGCATCTCAGTCCTCTCCAACACAGTAACAGAAACACATCAACATTCAAAAACAGACAGCATACGGGAATTGATCTCCCTGCCACTGCAGGAAAAGGAACATTTTAAAATTAATATTGATTGTTTGGTATGAAATATCATAGTCGTCTGATGAATTCATTACTGTGAGAGCAAAGGAAGATAAAACGAGAAATACTCAATGATATAACTGGTTTTATTCCTCATCCAATAAAGATATGGAAATATTGATTACCTTTTTAACTGAAATGTAGAATAAAATCTCACCAGAAGTCATTATCAGATTCAGCTTCACACTTAAAGATCTCAAACAAGAATTTAGTTAAGCACAGACAAATACAAAGAATATGAAAATGCCACGATTAAAAAAAAAAAAAAAAGAGGAAATGCAAAGGATCATTTCTACACTGAAATGCAGACAGAATTTAAATGTTAATTTGAAAAACAGCCCAAAGGTTACCTGAGCAGAAACACTGTGGTATCAAGGGTCATCAACTTCTGGCTGGAAAGCAAATTTTCTGATAGCAAAGCAGACTTCAAAAAGAAGCAGCAAGATCAACATCATAAACTAAGCCAAGCAAGAAATTCTGCATGAAGAAGATGCAAATAATTCCATACAGTGGATGTTAATATGTTAGTATTGTGAAAGATTCCTTTTTAGTATAGCAAACATTAGCTACAGTTAAGGATTCTATTGGTGTGCTTATATCTTTTCCTTCCCATTACCTTCCAAAACAGTTAAAATATTGCTACTTTAAAAGTAACTTTTAAAAAACTCTTAAAAGGAACATTTGATCAAGTCTGTTTGTCTCAAATTGCTCAAGACAACTTCAGTAGTTTTGGGGTTGCAGAATTCAACTTCTAAGATGTAGTAAAATTCATCTGGATCTTCCCATGATCCCTGTTATTTTTACAGGTGTAACTACTACCATTTGTCCCAAGTAAAAAAAAAAAATCTGAAAGCAATGATGACACATTTAATGGGTAGAAGTGGTACCTTCTTCAGTCAAGCTCACTGACTTGCAACAAAAAGGAGGAAAACACAGAAGTTGTTCTGCAGGACTTCAGGGGGAAGAAGTTGTACCTTCTTTATTAGCTAGCTGCTTTGCTCATCTTAAAGCAAGCAGGTTAGAGGCATAGCTTTGAAACTACTAGATTTCCTAAAATATCTATTACCTACTTCAAAGAAAAATTAATACAAGAACGACTTATTGCTAAGTTTGTATATCAAGTCAGAGGTGATCCCAGAGGGTCAGCCCTGCTGCTGTTGTTATGCAGCTTTCCAGGATCCTCTAAAGGCATTTTTTCTTCCACATTAACTACATCTCTTATGATCTTCCAAGAATCATAAAGCATTTGTGCTTGACATCATAGATGAATTACAAGAAGTTCACAGTAAATACAAACCAGATTTTTAAAATTTACCAAAAAAGATGTCAAAACACAGTACAATTCTCTGCCTGATTTGTTTCACTCCCTCCAACAGCAATACCTGTAACTGCTTCTCTCAATTGCTCAAGCATTCAGAGGCATACTAGCTTATCTGACAAAGTTCCTACAAGGGAAACACCACAACCTCACATATCCAGATGATGGAGGGCCTGGGCTGGCCATCCTGTGAGGCACTGCAACAGCCAGCATCTCACTTCTGGAGCAGCACAAACTCACCACCTCCAACGGCAAGGACATCAGAACTGCTCACCTTAGCCAGTAACACGACTGTGGTACCTCTGCATTTTCCTACTACTAAGATTAAACACAGCAAAATCATTTTCAAATTGCAGAATGAGACTTCTGTTCCCAAACCTGAAAGTCACTTGGCTATTATTCACAACTTTATAACATACTGATTTATAGGAGGGGGAAGTAGAAGATTTCTAGACAAGTTTCCAGACATCAGGACATCATCCTTGCAGTTGCACACATGGCTTTAGTGTTGCTTTGGAGGTTTCTGTGATTAACAGCAACCCTTCCTCAGTGCGCTATTTCACTGTTTCCAAAGGAACCAAAAAAGCAATTCAACTGCACTGCCCTGTCCAGATAAGCAATTTTATGCCACCTGAATGCAGAATGGTGGACTCTTACTTTTCAGAGAACATAATTTTCAGACATATCATGGAAGGTATTTAAATTAATCAAAAATATTTGACAAAGTTATTTATCTTCTTGAGCTGCCAATTTCCAACCACACTATTATGTAAAACATGAGATGATAAAAAGAATTGTAGCATAGGTATCAGCCAAAGAAAATACTTGAAATCTTTCTAAATAGAAAAATTGGCATTCTTCTATGTAAATTGCTATTTTGTATTGCAGGAAGTCTGTTTCCTTTTCCAGTTTGTCTTCCCTAACCTAAATGCAAACATTAATAAGCCACTTTAAAAACAACACCACCTCCAAAATATATTAATACCTGTAATAGTACGAATAAACAACAGATATCAATGGTCACAAAAGGAGAAAAGCTAACTTACCAGCTTGGTTGTCTTGTTTATTCTGCCTTCCATAACTTTCAGACCTGCCATATTTGTACAGGCTGAACTTCCAACCCATGTCACAGCCTGAAGTCTACTAAATAATGGAAGTCAGCATGAGAGGTGTCATAGGTCAAAGCACTGAAAAGTAGGTAGGTTTTCAAAATTTAATCCATTCCTCACTATGAATGCCACACAGTGCAAGCAACATACTCTCTAAATATATGATGAAAACATCATGCTTGTGCAAAACTAGGAGATGAAATAATTAAGATGTCTTCCTTATTTTTAGATTCCTGGAGCTTTTTCAAAGAAGATTTTGCAAAATCTGCATTTGAAAGCTGAGCAAGTACATAAGCTCCAGAAATAGTCCAATTTACTGAGTCCTTATGCTTAACTGTTCACTCTATCACAGTCTAGTTATGAACTTCAGCTACTGCTTCCTTAATTTTATCAATTAAAATCCAACAGCTCCTAGTATACTCTGCAATTCACACCTAACTATTGCTACAACGCTTTCAAAACCAAAAAGCCTACAGACACAATTTTTCTTCACCACAGAAATGCTGAAATTTGCCCTGTTGCGACAGTGAATCCTTCAAATTTTTCTGTCCCCTGAATATCAAGGGCAAAGTATTATTATTATTTTTTTTTTAATATTATTCATCTCTTCCATGCACCATGAGGGTTAAGAGATGACTCAAATATCAACTACTGCAAGGCACATTGATGACACTGAATCACATCAGACAGGAAAGGTTTCTTGACTACTTAAAATTATGGTTCAATTTTCCTGATCTGCTGAGAACAAGAGGCAGCTATTTTTCTCCCCTGTTTTGTAAGATCGCCATGCTTTGATAGACCTTTCTCTCATGATCCCACAGCACTTCCTGCACATTTTTTTTTTTGAAAACTTCTTATACCTGCATGAAAGAACACGCGACAGCAAGAAAAGGCTGTGTGTCCTAGTTTAGATCTATTGCCTTTCACATGCATCTCATACATTTACATTGCAAATATATCTTTGAGATGAGAAAGTCCTTTAACTCTCACAAGCTCAAGTAATTTGATGTTGTAACCCAACTCAGACGTCCTGCCAATAGCTGCACTCCCAACTCAAAAGCCTCTTCTTCTGTTCTTCTGGGATAATTATATTTTCAGTTTAATTGTGTTTTTATCTTAAAACAACCAAAAATGCATTATGCAAATAAGCCCTTTCAAGCACACACTTTGTGAAACTAAAATAAACTTGAAGGTTTATTGCCTTGCAAATTTCTTCATTGCAGCCCCTTCAGTGACAGGATACAGATTGCACAAAACAAGGCATCACGAAAAGAGAAGCATAATCAAAATTCTGCAATTCCTGCTGGACACCATGCCCTGCTCTGAACAACCCTGCTGGCCTCCATTTTCCTTGCACTCATAACAGTCAATGTTTGCAGATGGCTTTTACCTACTCTGTACAAGTCTTCACAGACATCATCTCAAAGATGATGTCTGTCTTTCTTTAAGTCTCTTCCTAGGGAAGAACATGGCAACAACCCCCACACACTTGGCAAAGCAACCTTCCACAGTGCCAAACTTTCCCTCATTGGACAATGTAATCAAAAGACACTGCAGCTTCTCCAGGAGTATGGTAAATACTGAGGGAAATGAAGTGAATGAGCCAATCATCTGCCCATTTTCTGCAACTGCACTTCTTTCATAGGATAGAGTCACTCTGTCTCCTTCTCATCCATCATGACCCAGTGTTATGCCTTGCTCAGACAGTTTTAACAGGAGAATAGGACACACAGTTTTTCTGAGCTATTCCTCTTGGAAATGAAATAAATCTTTATTGCGCTGAAAATCACTGAAGAGTAATTCAATTGCACCAGGCTTCCAGCACTGGCTAGCAGGATAGACACCTTTGTGTAGGAAGAGAATTTCATCTCTTAGATTTGAGCACTGGTGTCCGAGAGCATCCCGTCTACACTCAAATTCCCCTGCTCACAATCTCTCAGCTTCAGATTCCTAACATTCCAACTTGCCCTGCACAAAGGCTTCTTACTTGCAATTAAGCGTGTCGCGCCCTCGCAGACCACTTCATGTTCTCCCTCCTTGTCCCAAGTCCTTCAGAATAAGCTCTTCAAGGATCTCACCGCTGTGTTCTGCTCCACGAGTACTTCCACCACCCCGGTCCCACAAGGATTATTGTGGGAAAACAGATTCACCTACAAGACAACCAGGTCTTTCACATAGTCCTACCTCAGGGAAAACTGCTCCTGTCCTTGCTGCCTCCAGCCTGAGGGGATGGCACCTGCTGAGCTCTGAGCTTGACACGTTCCCTCATTCATCAAATTGAGCAGCAGAGCTTTGTGTAGCACTGTGTAGCAATTAGTCAGAAATTGAGGTGTACACCGGAGATTTAAGTTCAAATCAATTAACAACATCCTCTTACAATTCTAGGTAATGAAAACCCTGAGCATGGATATCACTCCTTCACAGTGGTGCAAAAGTATCAACAATTACTCATATGTATACCACTAAATTCTATTAATTTCTTCCTTCGCTCCGTTGAAAATTTCAACGTGGCATTTGATGCTGTATTTATTCTTTTCTTTTTATCAGTTATTTAGAAAGCATAAACTTTTCCACAGAACTAAGTTCCTTAAAACATAACTATTTTCTGCACCTGGCTCTCTGTTGTGGCTCCAAAGGATAGCAAAAAGGAATTATTTTTGGCTGACCCTCACCCTGGGCTTCCTTTCTGATCGTTACAAAGAAGTGAACTCTGCTCTGCAACAGGCAGCGTCAGCTTCTGTCTCCTGCTGGTTACATTCTCAAAAGAAAGCATTTACAAAAGACCACGCACCTACTCCATGCTGCCTAGCTGGATACAGAAGAGAGATTTAAAGAATTGGATATTCGCCTCCTCTGACCGCTTTCAAATCACACAGCTGTGCTATCTCCAGGACAAAACACCCAAAACTCCCTCACACGCTAAGCAAGGTTACCAGCATACTAATATCAGCACTCAAATTTTTCTGCTTCATGCAACATGGCCTCATGCACCACTGGGCCCCATTCTGTAACCTGCTTGAGAGCTTTTTCAAAAGGGAACTCTTTTTTATTATGTGCTCATAGAACACTTCCCAGACAATCAGAAACAACAAATGCTTGCTAAAAGCAAGGTGATATGGCCGATTGAAAAGTATATGCATCTACTTACCAAATAGGAAAAGCTATTTTGAATCCAGATTCGTACCTTTGTGGATTGCCTAGGCAACTTCTCATGTACATAAAATAAATGAAGACTTTTTACAACGTCAGAGGCTAAAGGCAAAGCATACCTGTACATTACTTTAGCATTCAGTAATCACACTTCTTCCTTAAATTGTTTTCAGCATATTTCAACTCCTGTCTAGTTTTTAACTTCAACATTTTCCACTGAACGTCTCCTCCCAAAATAAACATTACTATGAAAAACCTGAGAAGCGCTACTATGGTTTTCATCATTCCTGTATTTTTATCTCTCATGAACTCCAATTTGCACACTTCTTTCTATTTTTGAAGAAGAAAGAATGGGCAGAGGGTATCTATTTTTTCTTGACAAAAAAATATGTGAAGGATTTAAATTTCGTATTTCAGCATTTTTCCCTAAATGACCTGTAGAGACATCATGAAGACAGATTAGAAACTATTTAACTGTTGCCTCCTGTGAAAAGCTGACTAATATGGACAGACTAGAAAGTTAATTTGTTAATAAAAAAAGATTCTGCGCTCATTCATCTCCATTTCCTATTGTAGAGGAAGTTTCCATAAAAATGATTATTTAATTTCAACAGCAATACATTCTTTTGTGTCCTATTCAACTGTCATCTCTTCATCTTTATGATTCACAGTTCTGAAAACTGATCCATCAAAGGAATAGAAATTAAAAAGAGATGCAGATTAAACTTAACAGCAAAAGAATTGGCTTCCTATCAGTTACATTTTTTGTGCGTGTGTTTTTATAACACTGCACTAACACTAAAAAGAAGAGAACAAGATAGGTGATTAACTTGAAAGTATCAGTAAGCACTTTCCCAAACCCAAAGATTTGCTTGTCACTGTGCACAAAGGAAGCTGTTGGCTTCTCAAAGGTTTCTCCATTAACCAGCACCACCGTGGTTTTCTTACACTTTGAAAGAGATACTTAAGAACACATTTTAAAAAAATAGGAACCAATTTTATGGTTATACGCTAACGTGGAGTGTAACTTGTTCTAGTCTTACTTACACTGATGATTAAGTAATTGCAAGACAATCAGCCATACAAAATATATACTGCAAGTAACGAAAGCAAGACTGCAAATTGAACTCAAGTTTTTACTAATCTGAGACAAACAATGAAATGCAGCAGGCTACCAGTAATTAACCAGACTACTTCAGCAAAGGAAAAATATCCTTCTGGCAAACCCTCAAGCTATAAGAAATAAATTATTCCAGATCTCAGCAGCCAACATTTCATGGTAGGATATGCTACAAGTAAATTATTTTCTGCTGCCATAGACGGCCAAGAAAACACATCACAAAATACAGAAAACATTCTATCAGCCTTCTAAACAATTTGCTGCCTTTAACTCCTATGATTTGTATTATTGCATATCTAGTATTCGGTCACATCTCCCACACCAAAGATCCCGCAAACAAATATGTCCTGCATCTCTCAGGGGTAGGGATCAGCTGGTTCTACAAAGGTGCAAAAGTCCTATAGCCTAGAGCTGCTTGCTAGTTTAAAAATAGAGTCGCCAAGAAAGTATTAGAAAGATTACATATCAGTTAGCAGAAATAAGCCTTGCTTCTCATTAAAGTGCATTTCAGCATAATGCTATTAAAACTTTCCGGAGCAGAATTAATAACAGATTTTATGGAGGTGGTTAATTAAGAGGTCAGCAATATCCTTATACATTTATGTTGTTTTTAATAGAGATTTTTTGAAATAATCAGTCACCCCATTTAACTGGTAAACTTGTTAAAATAGAAGATAGTTTTCAAAAAAAAAGTAATTTTGCTCATTCTTGCTTTGCTCAGCTAGGTAACACCAGCGGATCCCTGAGTCTCTTGAATACAACAGTCTTTCAGACAAAATTACCAAAATCACAGACTCTGAAATGATAACGGTAAAATTGTACGCATGGAAAGCAAATTACTCTTCCAAGAAAAGGCACTGGATCTCTTTAAAACCCCTTCCTAAGTTGCTGCTCTGGCCAGAAGGGAAGTCATTTCCACCCAAGCAGCCTCCAATGCCCTGCTTGGGGTTTGTGGCCACTCCAGGGAGCAGTGCTGGCAGTGACCCCTTCACAGCCTCATCTTTGGGATCAGAGCACAGGGACATTGGAGACAATACAGAACTTCAGCTGTTTGAAGCCAAAGAGAAAAGCAGAGCTCAGCGGGCTTCAATTTCTCCCTTGAATTTACTGTGGATGGAAGCTGACCACAGAAATCTCAGCCCGCTTACAAACATGGTTCAAAGAAATGTAAACTATCTGCACCTGCAAGCAGAGCCAAAAACAACAGCCACAAAGCAGCAAAGGCCTAGAAAGCAGGCTTTACTGATCTTCATGCCACGGAACAGCTATTTTTCAATCTCAGTTACGTGCATTTGGTGACGTGTTTGAATGAGCAACTATTGGCTTTTCAAAGTGATTTAGAGTTGAACACTGCAACGTGCTCCAGTGAGGTAAATGCTGAGGTTCTGCCTATACGAACTCCCAATGATCTCAAAATAAATAAGCACCAACAAGAGACAGCAGTAGCATATACTTAAATCATTCTTTAAGAATTGGGAATACTTGATAAATTTCAGCAGCATTGCAGCCAGGGGGAAAGCTTTTGCAATACTGAAAGTATGCTTGGAAATAGAGATGATGCATACACACCACATAACTCTTCTTTCCATGACTCTTGCTTGCTCTCCCCCATTACTACATTTAACTACGTTTAGGGGAATCAAAGTGATTTAATGTAAAAGAGCAGAGATGGAAAATTGACTGCAACTCTGAAGAAAAAGCCTAAGAGGCTAATGAACCATTACAGTAAAAAGCTGAATAAGCCAAGATACTGGAAAGAAATTGGAGGTGCATTTCAGATATGCATGAAGGCGATCAAAAAAACATTTCATACAGATTGCTATGTGCAAGTAGGGCACTTAATCTCATCTAGCAATACAACTTAAATGAAACAAACCTTTAATTTGACTTTCAAAAGCATTGAGTATTTTAGGAGCTGCCTCAAACACTGCCAGATAACATCCCTGAAGGTATTTTGAACTACTGTCTGAAAGCCAGCAGTTCCAGTTGTTAGAAAACCGGGCTCAGCTTCTTCTGTGCGGGAGGGGGAAATAAAACAATTCCAGAGAACTTTTAATCATGGAGTTAACTCGGGAAAAATGAAGGTTCTTACTGCAGATAGTGACTTCTGAAGCAGGAAACAGAGTAGTCAGAAAGAAAGAACAGAAAATAAAACTCAAATCACTATGCAGAAAGGCCTGCTAATATTTCCTTACCTCAGTATGGTGTAATCACCCACATTACTTGGGGAAATTCTACTGTGTTTTAATTACCTCATCCTGTACGCTGCTATGATAGGAAACACAACTCCCAAGCAAAAAAATGGGAATCTTGTTAAAGTTCAGAGCAGGCACCCACAATTAAATTCCCAGTTTCTTAAAAGCATTCTCCAGAGATATTTTTGGAAGAAAATAGTCACAAAAGTTTCATAGCTTGAAATAGAAACAGCATTTCACAAATTATTTAGAACAGGTCTAGTGATTCCCCAGATAAATGCCTAAGAAAATGTAAGGTATCTCAAGATAAGAAAAGAACACCCAAATGCTTGTCTGCTGCCCCAAGCCTTCACACAGCAATTAAAAATAAATGTTTCAGAAGAAAAAAAAAAAAAAAAAAAACTAGTATATATTTCTTACACTATTTCTTGAAGTCACTTGCTGTTGTTAAAGTTCTACAATGACAAAATAAAACCTCACCACTGATTTTAGATACCATTTGCTGTGTTGACTGAATTCTGATATAGTTTTTCTTTCAATAGGGGCCAAGGAAGGAAGAAAGAAAAGGAGATTTGTACACAGAAGCAATATCATTTATTGGACAATTTTTTTCCCTGTAACTAAATAAAGTAGAATATAATGTACCGTGCAATGAAAAAATGAGCCTTTGTGCTTCCATTTCAGTATCACCACTACAGTAAATGGGAATGCACTATCATTGCAGAACAGAGTTTGCATGCAGTGCTATGCAAGGCTTCATAGCTGCCCTCTCCAGCAACTAATTCAGAAACAACATTTTAAGTAGCTGAAGGTCTTACAGTTAAACCATAATTTTTAGGAGTGAAATTTCATTCTCAAACACCTTTATCAGTGTGGAACAGCAGTGTCATCCTCTGGTCTGACAGGTTAAACCATATTGTATATTCTCTTAGAAATCTCTGGAGGGACTCCTAAGCTTCATTTCCTATTTATAAGTCCGGAGCTGGAATTTGAATGAACCTGTGCCAGAGTATCTGCTTGTACAGAACATTACTAATACTTGGCTTACAGATTATAATAGAAGTCAAAAGTGTGGAAGAGAACTGAGATACTTCAGTGTTAGAAAACTCACAAGTTTCTTTTAATAGCCACGATAAAGTACTGTTCTCCAAAACTGAAATTATTTAGTTAATCAGCATTCACACAAAGCCAACTATCAAAAAGGTGATCATACAGCAATGATCACAGACATCTTAAGTATGGATTTAAAGCATTAATATAGGGTTGTTTTTTGTTTTGGTTTTTTTTTTTTTCAGTTTGTATGCAGTAAGGTACTTCGGTTTCCCCACTGCTTTAGAGTCCTCAGTCATTGTGCATCTCAGTGCACCTTCTGAACATGCAATAGGAGAATAGTGAACAGAGCCTTGTGCTGGGTGCCTTACCAGATAACCCATACAAACCGTTCCATTTTGAGGAGTTGAGTTTGGAAAAGATGAACTAAATATGAGCATGTTACATTCTTAGGAATGAATGGAAAACCTTCTACGGTAGACCTCAATATTCAAAGCCTGCAGTACAGAACACAGGGGATCACATACACTGGAAAGCAGTGATAATTTTCTACTTAATCCATTCATAAGATACAGCATATATGTAAACCATTCATTAGTTCCTTAAAAATATGCAGTTCCTTTTCCTTAAATATACATATATTTGTCTGATCATGTCTAAATCTGGGTTGACCTTCAGCAAACAGACAAAATGAACCATGTTTTTCACGTGCTACCTACACATTCAGGTTCATTATGCTATACTGGAGACTCGCAGAAACCAGAAGTGTACCTGAGATAAGCAAGGCAACAAGGAAAGATTATATAGGGAATTCAGAGCACTTGTGTAATCCACAGATAATTAATGTCAAAGAAGTCTTCCAAAGCAAAAACTTAAAATAATTTTAAAGCATTCTGGAGGACCCTGCATTTACCCAGAAGCGCTTGGTTTCTGTCACCTGTCCCCAATCCCACAGAAGCAAGTCTTACAAAGTTGGACCATTCTCTCCAAAGATCCAGTACTTGTTTAGCTTCCATAACAATATGCCCACCCACAGGCCGGATATCAAGGAAGAAATGAGTTCTGGAAGCACCAAAACAGAGTAATCTGACATTCTAAATATAAGCTCAGCAGTATTTGCATAAAGTTAGACCAGCTTGATGGCTAATTAAGTGAAACTACATCCGAGAAAAATGCTTATATATTTATTGAGTTTCAGGCTGGTCAGCTTAGTCTAATTATATCATACCTAGGACAATGAGAAAAAACACTGGAAGAGAATAATAAATGGGTCATATTAGACTATCCCCCCACGAGATTACCATTCCCAGCCATTAAAGAAATGACAGTTTAAATGACTCTGCTGTACTACTTTATCATTTAGTCCAACTGAGCACTTGATGCTTAGCATGCAAAATTCCTAAGGCAATCTCTTCTGCATTCTTGCTCGTTTTTTTCTTGTGTTTCATAAAACATTGAGCTCTTCTACCGATGGACTCAGTGCTACACCACTGTTAATCTGGAGATAAGTCAATATGTGATTTGTAAAATACACATTCTGTTATTAATAGCTAATTTCAAAGGCATAACAAATGTCTTATGACATCATTAATTGATCGAAAAACTCCTGCTGGCTGCTATATGGAAATAAACCCATTTCCGTTGCCACAAAGACACTCCTGGGATCTTTTGTATAATGTTCGTGTGGGAAACTGAATCCCTGGAACACAACAGTCAGTTGCTGCCCCTCTGGGCATCATTAGGGACTCTGCAGTGACATCTGGAGTTGGATCAGGTAAGGCTCACAGAGTCACTGTTTTGCTGAATTCCTTCAATCCACTCAGTCAGTGGTCCAACAGGGACCACTCCAGCACCCAAATGACTCATTCCTATGCACTATCTTAAGCAGCCCACACAACATCTCTCAATCACCTTAACTGCCCCACATGACTGTTCCTGCATCTGCAAAAGCAGCTTTTAGAGACTATTTAGAAGCATCTTTGTACAGCACAGTAAACCCTACACAGTGAATCACTTGCACCCTTACCTTAGCGAGTTTGCTGGTGACACCAAGCTGAGTGGTATGGTTGACATGCTGGAAGGAAGGGATCCCATTCAGGGGGACCTCAGAATTGAAAGGTGGGCCCGGGTGAACCTAATGAGGTTCAACACAGCAAAGTGCAAGATTTGGCACTTGGGCCAGAGGAATCCCAGGCATCCATACAGACTGGAAGGAATGGTCCTTGAGAGCAGCCCTGAAGAGAAGGACCTGGGGATCTTGATGGATGAGAAGCTGAACATGAGCCAGCAGTGTGCTCTTGTAGCTCGGAAAGCAAATGGTATCCTGGGCTCCATCAGAAGAGGGGTGGCCAGCAGGGACAGGGAGACGATTGTCCCTCTCTGCTCTGCTCTTCTGAGGCCCCATCTGCAGCACTGTGTC
This sequence comes from Centrocercus urophasianus, assembly GCF_019232065.1. Lineage (NCBI taxonomy): Eukaryota > Metazoa > Chordata > Aves > Galliformes > Phasianidae > Centrocercus > Centrocercus urophasianus. The sequence continues at coordinate 1,978,999 of NW_024884855.1, read as the reverse complement.
CAGGTCTGGAGTCCCCAGGACAAGAAAGGCAAGTAGCTGTTGGAGAAGGATCCAGAGGAGCCACAAAGATGATTGGGGGCTGCAGCACCTCCACTATGAAGACAGGCTGAGGGAGCTGGGCTTGTTCAGCCTGGAGAAAAGAAGGCTGGATGGTGACCTCATTGCAGCCTGCAGTACCTAAAGGGAGCCTACAAACAGGAGGGGAGTCAACTCTTGGAAAGGGTGGATAACAGCAGGACAAAGGGAAATGGTTTGAAGTTGAGAGAGAGAAGATCTAGGTTGGATGTCAGGGGGAAGTTCTTGACAAAGAGAGTGGTGAGGTGCTGGAACAGCTGCCCAGAGAGGCTGTGAATGCCCTGTCCATCCCTGGAGGTGTTCAAGGCCAGGTTGTACGGGGCCCTGGGCAGCCTGGGCTGGTATTGAATGGGGAGGGTGGTGGCCCTGCATGTGGCAGGGGGTTGGAGATTCATGATCCTGGAGGTCCCTTCCAACCCTGGCCATTCTGTGACATGTAGAGGTTTCTGAGAACACACGTGCTCTGCCCAAGGAACTAACCAACACACCTGACATCTACAGGTAACATCTATAAACTGATCTGCACACAGTAGGAGCTCCATGAGACTGATCCAATTCCATACCTGAAGAGTCCTTGCAGCAGTGAAGTTTTGCTGGGCAGGGGGTTGGGGCTCAGACACCTTGACTGCTCTGCACACAGATCAGCAGCAGGGCTCCTACATCACTCAGGGAAATCGTGGGCACAGCTCTGATATCCAGGTGCACCACAATTACAGCTATATGGCAAACACAAATTTCATCCTTGTATCACAACTGCAAACTGAATTCTAAATATTTTATCCACATCTTCCCCAACATTCAAATAATAGTAACAAAAATAACAAGGTAGAGAATACCATTATTGCGCACAAAAGTCATTTTCTTCTTGAATGCACAAAATGGCCAAGAAGTTTTCCTTGGCCATCAGAAGCTCTTCATATTCTTTTCCTAACTGAGCTAGTATTATTCATTTATCTCCTACACAGCATAACAACTAGAAAGTTAAGCATCATGATGAAAACTGCAAAGCTTAAGCCACCAAACTAATATGTTCCAAGTTAACAGACTTTGAGTTATATTCAGTGTTCTTATTTTAGGCTGTACACCATCACTAAGTTCTCTTTTCTGGAGTTGATGCATTCTATATTTTGGGAGTAAAATAGTGTTGATTTTGCTGCTATTTTTTTTCCTCTCCTGTCAAGCTTACTTGTCCTGTGTTTAATATCAGTCTATATAAAATGATTACAAAGCTTTTTGTTGTTTTTGTTACTTTAATCTTAACTTTATGAAATGTGAGAACAAAAAGATTAAGGACTAACTTCTGCATTCTAAATGGTTGAGAAGACAATGCCTTTTTTATTTCAAATTAGCATACATGCATCAATGCAGTCTTTTAGACATAGCTAAACAGAAATGCTGGCTATTCTGTTACTTCACAGAAGTACCAGGTATGGGAAAGTAAATCTAAATATATTTTTGACTGGGCCAGAAGAATGTCAGCTGAGAAATGCATACAGGAGGCTGACCTAACCGCTCCCCATCCAGCTACTTCATGACTTAGTAGCTGTATCTGTCCCTATCTGAATAATACCAAAAGCTATTCTGCAGACAAACATGAGCATTTTCCTCTTATGGTTTCTAGCCCCTTATTCTACTTTAAAAAAAAATAATAATAATAAAAAATAAATGAAACATAACCTGCTTGTCTTCAGGCAGTCACTATCACCTTCCTAATTCTATAAATACCTTCTGCACAATAACTCATGGCATATATAAAAGGAATGACAAGGTCACTTACTATGAACAATTCATGATGGGTTACCATGGTAGCAGAAATGTGTGGCAACAAGGGAAAAGGCACAGTAAAAATTACAGGATGCTTCCATTATGTAAGCAACTCCCATGATTTCTCCAGAAAGGTTTATCAAAAAATTCTCCAACTGCCGATGTTTCTTCTCACTCTCTCCAGTTTCACACCAACAGCGACTTTGCTGTTTCAGTGGCAGTACCATAAATTTATGCTAACATAAATAAAAAAGAAAAATCAAACATCAGTGCCCAGAGCTTTAATCCTCTTCTAAGCAAAGTTGTCTTAAAATCCATCATGAATTTTATCCATCTCTGCAGGTGGATGTCTACACAGAAGTTAGAATTTCTAGTTAGCATTCACCATTAGTCACTAGTCATATGTAGTTCACTCTGCTAATTGATATTCCCTGCCTTGTGTTCTTTCAGTTAAAAGTCAACCCCTTGTTTCCATGTGGCAATGATGCCCCAGGTACTCAACAGGTCTAGTGCAATTAGTGCATCACTTTAGGACTTAGATTTTGAACCTTAGCCCTTATGCTCAAGAGAAGCAAAGCTTTCGGAAAACCCATGGCACTGGAATAGCTGTTCCATGCTGAGCAAGTTCTTTCCTAGATCTGAAACTGAGCTTGAAGAAGTTTTGTAATAACAGCAGGCAAAAAAAAAAAAATCTTGCCAGGAAAGAGTATGTAGTACAGCAGCAATATAACCACGTTTCTTCTGAATTACACACCCAATACAGATTCTACAGTAGGTATGTGTCTTGGTACATCAGAATGCAAAAGCAGGTCTTCACATTAACTTCAAGTTCACCAACAGAAGAAATGGTATGGCAAGCAGAGCCTACTTTCACAACCGTCACTGCAAAAGGCAGTGCTTCAGGGATACCCCAGTAATGGCAATCACAGAATTGTAGGGGTTGGAAGGAACCTCTAGAGATCAAATCCAACCCGCTTGTCAGAGCAGGGCCCTACAGCAGGTTACACAGGTAGGAATCCAGGCAGATCTTGAATATCTCCAGAGAAGGTGGCTCCACACCCTCTCTGGTCAGCCTGCTCCAGTGCTTTGTCACCCTCCCTGTGAAGAAGTTCCTTCTCAAGTTGGTGTAGAACTTCTTATGCTCAAGTTTGTGGCCATTCCCCCTTGTTCTGTTCCCACAAACCACTGAAAAGAGGTTGGCCACGTCCCTTAGACTCCCACACTTAAGGTATTTATAAACATTAATAAGATCCCCTCTGTCTTCTAAAGAAAAACCAGTAAAGTAGCAGAAGCCACTGTCGAAATACACAGAATTGCTATTATTGTGCTGTAAAAACACTTATTGAGAAAGATGCGAATGGATCCATCATTAGCACCCATAAAGGATGATGGTCCTTGAAAATCAAGAATAAAGAATTTTCAGCATCTACCGATCAACACCTTCTTGTGTCAATCCTCAAAACCCAGAGTCCAAGTCAGCTACAATGTGAAACACATACTATTGAAAAAGGAACAGGTATTACTTTAAGTGAAAGACTGAGAAATACCATGGATGCCTGCTTTCAAAGCTAGTATCACATACTCTGCCTTGGCAAAATGCATTTACAGGGAGAAAACAGCTGATTTGTTGATTGCAAGAAGAAAATGCTTAGTGATACGATGTACTCTGAAGTTACTAAAATAAGAGATTCTACTTTTCTCAAAAAAAAAAAAAAAAAAAAGCTGCTCTGATATTACCACAATGAGACATTAGACAGTTTCATTTCAAGAAGAAGGGAAGGAATTCTTAAGATATTCATCATTCCATTTTTTCTTCTCTTTGTACCTTAAGTGCAGCTATGGAAAACAGATTGATGACAAACTTGATGGATGCAATAGGGTTTATCAACACCTGATTGCAGAGCAATTTCATCAACAACTCAGCCCTGCTGACTGTTCATTAGGTGCTTCCCATCCATGGGCCAGCCATAGGAAACAAAATCACCCCAATACTCTCAGTGGCAACCCCCAGCAGAACCACACCAAGGACACTGAGCCACTTAGTAGTTTAAATGCATGTATTCATCTGAGAAAAAGGAACAGACAAAACACAATAAGTAAAACAAGTTGGGGCAGAACTACCAGATGTGCACTTCTCAGTGTTTGCTTTTTTAAGGATTTGTGTATGGCAGAGTCATATCAGAATTATAGAACAACTGTTCTGATCACTTCCTAAATAGCATGCAGGACAAAAACAGTGTAATGCCATAGAACTGCCCTTACAGTTTCCAGACAGAAGGATTTTATCAATTTAAGACAGCAAAAATAAGAACTGAAAAAGAGAAATAAATAGGCAATAACAAAATCCCTAAACATACAGTAACCATCTGAGCTGCCTTTGCAAGCTATAATCTTCAGTGTTTCACCATACTTGGAAAGGGGAACATAAATCTATACAAGGCCTATTCCATATCCAAAGTACAACAGCCAAACAAAACCAGCATCTTCCCAATTTTTCTGCTATTCTGAAACTTCAGTCCTGGCTCCATAATTTGCAGTGACACAAGACAAGCACCATTCAGTTTTACTTTCTGTTATGTATAATTATAAACATATGTTCCTAAAGCCAATTTACAAATAATGCCTTCCAAATTCTGAAATTCACCAGGACCATCTACATCTTTCCTCTTTTGTCTTCACAGCATTAGACAAATATTTTATTAGATACTTTTCTTTGTCTTTCTAATAAGCTCCCTTGGTCAGTAGGTTCTTTCAAGTCAATATACATGCAGCATTACAGCAAACTTCACAGGAATGAAAAGCCACACAACCTATCACAAAACCCACAATCATCTGTCACTGCAACTTATCCAATTGTAACTGCAGGGGGTATTTTTTAAGTAGGCAGAATGTAATTGCCTACTTGGAATTTTGCCAGGACACTGGAGCTAATTATTTTTTAAGGATTAATTTAGTGCTTGCATGAAAGCTGATGGATCAATAACAAAAGATGAAGTCAGTTTTTTCCACAGAGTAGGTACGATGCTAGCTGTGGTGATGTAAGGTTCCCTGCTGCTCACTGACAATACACCATTTTCCAAAAACTGGAGAGGGATATGCATTAGAGTGAGGCTGTTCAGCAACCCCTTCTTTAATACAGACCAGCAGCAAACATGAGCATGGGCATGTGTGTGTCTGAACCCAAACCAGCGACCCAAGTACCGTAACGTTGTGGCAGCTCAGCAGTATGTGGCTGTGTGGTCATTCCCAACCCCACTGGGATGGAGGGGAAGAGAACTGGAGACAGAAGAGGGAGAACACAAGTGATGCAGAGCAGCAGCAACCACCTCAGCCAAGCTCCCTCAGTTTTACTACTGAGCATACACGCTCTTTGATATGGGACATCCCTTCGGTGGTCAGGGTCAGCTGTCCTTGCTATCCACATGTCCCCAGCTCCTCGCTGGTGAGGCAGCAGAGAAGTCCCTGACTGTGCTACTCTGCAACAGCTACATATAGTATGAGAATAGATGTTGACAACACACCTAAATCTGAAACACAGCACCGTGACAGCAGCTACAAAGAAAAGTCAGCTATTCCAGCAGAAGCAGGACAATTATCTCGCTAGAACTCAAACTTGCTCAAAATGCAACATGTGCAATATATTAAGAACAGACTATTCAATTTAGATAGGAGTGAAGTACTGATTTTGCACTAAAAGATTATAACAACGTTATGTCAAATTGATTGAAATAGCCTACTGTATTACTTAAAGATCAACGTGTAAAGAGAGTTTCTAAGACTTGACTGGCTGTTAAATATTTTACAAGATTGAGTAACAGGAAAAAAAAAACCTAATTCTACTCCCAGCTGTGTAACATTATATCCTAAAAATACATATCCTGTCTAATGGGACTCAGCCATCTCTTCTTTCATGACTTAGGACTGCTCCCTACAAGTCAAATTAGTATTATGAAGTGATGCCAAAAAGGTAGTGCCCTTGTTTGAGGAGAAAAAAAAAAAAATAATAAAAATCAAACCATGCAGGCCCAGATTCTGGCTCAGCTTCACTGTCACTATGCCAGCATTGTTCATGATCACTTTGCAACCTCCAAAAGCAAAATCAAGGGGAAAAAACCTAAAAGCTAAAAATAATAATAATCAGGTTAAGTTTGTATGTTTTGTTCTAAAATGCAATGTTAACGTTGTTCTACATTAGAACTAATGGAATCTAGGAAGTGACATTTAATAAATCTGTACAAAGCAGAACCATATGGACAACAAACACTGTGATTAACAAGGTTTAAATTCAGTACCTTTACGGTCACTGCACAGACCTCAACTGCTCAAAGACAAGGCATAAATACGTGACAGCATCCTTTATCCACTGTGAAGAAAATCAGCAAGATGGAACCATGAAACAAATTTCCCAAGTGGCTAATGTAACCAGACAGCAGCTGAATATTAACAGTGATGACTCCTGCCTTGGATGGGATCCCCAGATGGAAATGAGACAGTGCAGCCAGACATGACTGATGCAGCACATCCCTCCTGCTGGCTGGGTGCGAGCCTCATGCCTGTATTCAGAGGTCAAGGGTTTGTTCTAGACCCTTCAAAAACAGCTGTGCAATATCTCAATTACTCCACCTAGAAGTGATGTTCGATGGCTTTTTAAAATTCAGCATGTGTTGGGAAAACACATTTTGTTACTAAAGAAAGAACGTATATTGCATTGCAAGGTCAGCACTGCAAACCCCCAGGTCAGGCCAATGGAGCTGGCTGCCTACAGCACGGAGAGCAACATCAGTGTTCTATGGGATATACCCCCATGCCTTCAGGAGTTCACCCAGGAGGAAACACCACATCCAAATCAACTAAGGACAAAGACAGGCTGTGCAGTGCTGCAGATGCATCGAAGTGTGCACAGACACCTGTTGGCTCTGCTATAATCATTCGAGAATAACACAAATTATTCTAATACCACCAAGTATTTTAGAATCAAAACAATGAAGTACCAAATTCAGTCACTATAAACTCTTTCTTTCTGAGCTGCAGGTTTCAGAAGCTTCAGTACAAACCTGAGTATCCACTGCTAAAGGTTCACTTATTGTACATGATAAAAATAAATCATAATGGCCTTTCTTCTACAGTTCTTCCTTTCCTCTCATTTACTACAAACAGAACACAGGTTGTCTGCACATCATCACCTCACACTGACATTTAGACTCTGCTGATGTTTACACAGCATGTGCTGCCCAACCTGCAGAATCCAGTCACGTTTAAAGTGTATTGAGATCAGTTTTTTCTCTTCTCACGAGGGGGCTGAGCTCAGCATCACTGAAGTATCCAGGCAATGGAAGCAGGATCAAGGCAAATATGCATCTCTAAGAGAAGCAGAAACAAAAAGAATCAAGTCTTACAGAATGAAAACAAGAACTCACAGATGTTCCATTTAGTTCACTTTGCACAACTACAATTTACAATTTCCTTTCTTTAGAAAGGAAACATCTGTGGCAAAGGTTTAAGTTCCCCTCTCATTTGGTTTCAATCCTTTTCTTAAATATCCTTTATATAGGCCAAACAATACAGGTGTTTTCCCCCGCTCCTTCAAAGTAATAATGACACATTGCAGAGGCACAACAGCATTCTTCAGTACTACTACATCATTAGAAGTGATTTATACAACTGCTACAGATGAGTGAGTCAAAAAGGAATTAGGAAGCTTTGGAAACCATTAACATCTATTAAGGAACACGTAGCTTTTCTATGTCTTTCACCTCTATTTCAACTTGTTTACTTCAACAGTTTTTTTCCCCCTTAAAGTCTGAACTCAATCTGTCCTCTTCCTTACATTTCAACAACATAAATTGGAGGAAAAATAAGAGAATATTCAGTATTCACATGCTCATTCATATAGAATTTATCCATATTCTAACTGTAAGTAAATTAAATCAAGTCACATGACTTTTCTTTTTCCAATATTTTGTCGATATGCTAAATACCAGCTATAGAAATATAGTTATATGTAAATAGGACTTAGATATATCTAAGTTGTGGGAGCTATTGGGAATAGGTGAATGGTTGGACTGGATGATCTTTTAGGTCTTTTCCAACCTTGGTGATTCTATGATTCTATGATCTATCCTCACCATGTATTTGCCCACTGCACTCCCGTTTGTGAGTTTGCAGAGATACTCCAATGCTCCTGCAGCCTCCCATTCTCTGATCCACATTTTTCTCCAGTTGAAGAGTCCAAGGATTCTTTGGAGCTTTCAAAACTCAAGAGACCCAGAGGAACACCTGTACCTCAACAAGGGTAAGTGCACTCATTCAGCAAATAGGAAGTCCAAGCTGAATTCCCTTTTCCACCTGAGTGGAAGAAAAAACAAAGTACCAGCAGTCTTTCATGAGACAGCTCTTAAAAGCAGGCTAGCAGGCTACTCTGGGGAGAACTCTGTGGCACCTCTTTCTTTTTGCAGCATCCTACATGGCAAGGAGAAGAGAAAGCTATGACCAAGATTAATTGCAAAAGACAAGACGGATACCACAGAAAATGCTACTGCCTTAGAGTACTACACTCTAGTTTCCATCTCTTTGTTCAGAATAAAACCTTCAGACACACGGCTTTATCCTCGGGACAGAGATCAAAAATCTGCCCTACGAAGAGTGATCCAAACCTCCCAACATCTACCATATAAAAGAAAACAAAGAACAACCAACTAAAGCTAGCACATCTTCAACAAGAGGAAGGAAATGTACCACCTTTGCTACCAGACTGCATCATTTAGGGCCTCTCTATGAAGAATTAAGATTTAGGTTTGATTTGTGT
>NW_024884855.1:1925982-1944110 GCF_019232065.1 Centrocercus urophasianus | reverse complement strand
CGCGGCGGCGCCCGGCTGCCCCGCGGGGCTCCGAAGCGCGGCCCGCAGCGCCCCGCCGAGCGTCGCCCCCCGCCCGGCATCGCCCCCCGCCCAGCGCCGCCCCGCAGTGCCGGCAGCCGGAGCGCCGCGCGGTCCCAACTTTTGGTCCGCGGTTGCACGGCCACGGGGCTTGTCCCAGAAAGCTGTGAGTGTCGATGGGAGAGCGGGGCATGGGCTGTCAGTGCTGCGTGCGAGAAGCCGATGGTAACTGAATAAATAGATACCGAGCGGCACTTGGGAATCCGCTGGTTAAAACCGTGCCCTTAGCGTTACTCGAGCATCGCTGCTTGCTTCCTCCCCTTCCTCCTGCCCGTAGGAAACCAAGTCTTACTCGAATCCTCTGCTCAGCTAATGAGAAGAGCACCGCACAGCCCCGCACGCAGGGATTACTCTCGCACCACGCTGATCGCAGCTCCTTGTGAGAAAGTTCGAAAGAAAACAAACCACCGGGACCTGCCAGAGTACTGCCTTGTCCTTTTCAATACACTAATTCTGTAATGATCAAATATTTTTGCTCTGCTCGACCTCCAGTTGATAAATTAATGCCACTGGGATTAAATTCAACATGTAAACCAGTGTCAGTCATAGATGGATACTCTGAGGGCAAGGCAGATAGCAAGCTGTTTTAAATACTTGGATTTAAAATGGAAAACAGTAACAACAGAACAGGTGATGAGAGGAAGCAAGCTTTAAATCCCGTGCATATGGTGCTTTAAGAAAAGCTTTCCATGAATAATGCCCTTATGAATTCTTTCATGTGCACAGAAAATAAATGCAGCCACAATATTTCTGAGCTCAGCTGTCAATTGCACATACATCCCAGACAGAAGGGCCTCTAATGCAAACATCCATAACCCAATGCTTCTACCTGTGTCTTGGGTGTTCAGCCTGTTCCTTTTGCTGTCTCAAGGCTCAGGTTGTGCTCTATGTTTTGTCCCCTAAACACCAAACTCGGTGGAGCTGCTGAAGAAAAGTGCCACATCACGTTAATTTATGCAGCAGGGGTTGCTTTCACTGACAGGCTCAGCATGTTTTATTGCTCATCATCGACAGCGTTACACTAATGGCTGGAAACCTTTAGCTCCACATTGTTTAGCCTGTCAGATTACCCAGATGTATAGAATTAGTCATGCACATTTTCAGGATCAAAATGTAATATCAAGTTATTATTACAGCTTCTCTCATAATGTATGCCCCACTCTGTGACCCAGGCAGGCTGGTCCCTATTTATTTCATTTGAAGACCTCTAAATAGATCTTTTAATCCACTGCTGTGGGTTTCCCGCGTTTCTTATTTCACCCTTCTAATTCAATCTAAAGTCAAAACAAAACTCATGCATCCAACTCATGGAAGATGGAGACCAAAATTGCAGCCTGAAGCCCTTTAAACTACTACAAAATGGTTTTACCATTATTCTTGGCAGTAGAAGATATCTAAATCTGTATTTACTAATATGCGTGTGAGAAAGCAGAATTATACAAGTTGAGGAAATCTAAATTCAACACAAAGCTCAGGAACAGGAATGGGATGGGAGGTTTAGACCAAAACCTCAGTGTGTTCTCAAGATGTCACCTTGTCCCTTCATACTGCAGACTGTGACTATGCCATTCTTAATTCATTCCTGAAGATCTTTGGTAACGAAGATTCAGCAACTCAGAAAGCAATGTACTTCCTATTGTTTAGAGAGTTTATCTTCTAATGTGAGCCTTTCTTATGTCTTTTAAGCTCTTTTCCATCTGTTCTGTCCCTTAGGTACAGAGAACAGTTGTTTCATTCCCATTTGCAAGATTCTTTAATGAAAAGAAAACAAGTTATCGTGTCATCCTTTTTCCTCTTCCTTCCCTGAAAAGTATTCCTTTCTCCTTTATGCAATTCCTCAATTCTTTTTTAAAATATTTCCTCACCATTTCTCCATTTCTGATCATCACCATTATTCTGTTCTTTTCTGAAGATTCTCTCCCATCTTCCTTTGAAACAGTGACCAAACCAGGAAACAATACATCCATCAGAGGCTCTGACAATGCTGATAAAGGGGATATTTTAATTTTGATCTCTCCAAGCCTGTATTCCTAGTTCTAGTATTTACCTTGGTATTTAGCGTATGCACTGGATTTAAACTATGAATCTCTGCACTCAGATATACTTAGGAAATGCAACAGCTTCTGCGTTTTTGGAAGAAAAGAGTCAGTCAGCAGAAGATAAACTGTTCTTGTTTTCTTGGCTGCTGAATTCTGGAATAGAGGGAATGTCTGGGAGAAGACTCACGCTGCCAAAGGTTGTGGAGTGTGAGGTAGAGCAGGTTTGTCATGGGGATCCATGGAGCTGGCCACAAGAAGCAGATCAAAGAGGTCAGTGAGGCCGTGTAAAACTTAGCCAATCTAATAAGCTGTTGGAAGTTGCTGGACCAAAAACATATAGTTGGAGATGAGATTATTTAAGGAAAGTATTCAAAGAGCAGAAATTTCCCAAACTGTACCAAAATATTTCGGCCTTCCTGCCTCTTCTACTGTGCACCATTTTGATCTTCTGAATCTGCAGCAATGAAGGTTCCTCCAGCTTCCACCCAAACCTGCTTTGGCTGCTTTCAGCCTGCTTTGGTGTCTTCAGCATCTTCAAACTCATTTGTGGATGTACAACTCAGACTTCTACTGGCCTTTCTGCCACATTTTTTTATTCAAAACAGACACGTGGCATCCTTACTTCCAACCACCCCAATCACTGAGCATCCTCCTTACGAATCCATCTTCAGTGGAAGGAAAAAAACAACTGTAAATGGTGTAGGAGACAATTTGGTACCTAAAAACATTTGGGAAGAGCACAGTCATCAGAGCAACTTGCTGTTCATCTGATCAGCACTAGGAGGCAAGAGGACAGTCTTTCTCCTCTGTATAACTCATGAAATCTAAGGGTTAAGCAACTTATCTCTGACTGCCTGCTGAGTAAGGGCAGTGTTACTCACAACAGAATGTGTGTTAAGAATCACTTAGCATTACCTAAGCTGTATTTCAGACTGGGAACGCCACCCCACTTGTAATACAAGACCAAAATGGTCATCTACATACAATGAAGGATCATTAGACTCAGTGCCTGGTGCCACGTCTTCACAGCTAATTTGTTCTTCAATACTGCAATTACATGGGGTAAACAAATAAGTAGGATTATTGCAGTAGAAGATAAAGTGGTTTCATTGCTAATCAAAAAAAGACAACACGATTGATAACATAATAGGTCTACAGTACGTGGGTGATGAACTAGAGGTCAAAAAAGGTAATTTCTTGGATAAAATAATTGTTTGGAACAATAAAGTGCCTCAGATGCTATCAGAAAGGAGATAAAATTCAAGAAAAAAAACTGTAAAATTATTTTTGATGCCCTCAAAAACATAAAGATTCTGTGTATTCGTAGAAGAATTATGGAAATATACACACATTTAATGCTTTATGAATTCATCATGTGCTTGTAGCAAAGGACATCTACAACACAACAACCACCACTGTGAATTTATTACTTTATTTTAAGGGCTGTTCATTTCACTACCGGTGGGTACGAGAACATACCAGCTGTTTGAAATGAAATATATACTAATGCATTTGTGGTGGTTGCTGATGTATTATAAATTTTGGTGCCACAAACACTTCATGAATCACCTTCAACTCGAAAACAATTATGCATTACCGCCTTCTTTGGTAATAATCTGTTGATAGCTAACCCTTCAAACATCAGCAAGGGCAGCTGTGAATGATCCTTTACATTCATGACAGAACACTGAAATCCTGCCACAGGTCATAAAGGAATTGATGAATCAACTTCCATATAAAAAGACATGGAAAAAGAAGTTTACCATTCTGTACATGTACCACTCTGATGTGGCTGTTTTTGCTGTTGTTGATTAGTTTAACCTCAGGTTTCTTCAGCACTTTTTACTTCTTGACAATTTATAGCATCTTCAGCATTTGTTTTCTGGATAAGGTGTTGAGCTGAATAAGGATAATGATTATAGCTGTAGAGTTCTGGATAGATTGAATTTGTCATTTGCTCATTCTTTGGAGAGAAAGGATTATTTGGTTTGCATCAAATACTTCTAATTAATACAATTTTTAACAGTTTTGTCTTGATATCAGAAGGCAGCACTAAGCTAACGGTGCCCCATGACCACTGGTTTTGTTCAAAGTTCTGTTTAGGAAAATAATTCTGGAATATCTGTCTCTCAGTTTTAAGTTGTGACATCTAGGTTTCAGACTTCAGCGCCACAGAATAAAATGAACTGTGTTATCGTACAGTTTTAACATCTGTTCAATTAGCAGTATGTTGTTATTTAGTACAGTCTTTAAGCAGAAGGCTAAAAGTCTTATTTTTAATGTCCTCACAGCAGTATCTTGATGCACTTATGTCTAAATATCTATATCTATAAATGGGAAGATGTCCAATTTATTAGTCTCTGATAACATACTAATTTTCATTTATCCAGGGAATAGTTATTCTGCAGTAACATTTTTTTTCTCTCCTTGCTTTAACTCATGGCATATGTAAATTTTCTCTTGGTACATCTTGAAGACACAACTGCATGCCCAACTCATCAGCATCTACTGGGTTTTATCTCCCATCTTTATTTTAATGGTCTTGAGATTGGAGACTTCAGATAAGGCTGATAGTTTATTTGCTCTATATATGGAAAAAGATCAAGCTGGTTTAAATTATCTTCCTTGCAGGAAAATTCCGGGTTTGTGTGTTGCCTTTTTGTTGTCCTATGTGGATGAATTGGTTCACAGGCTAAGCATTAGCACGTGAGTTCTGTGCTTCCTTTTCCACTTCCATTTATATGTCAGCAGGGCTACAGAGGTGTGGAAAATAATCCCTAAAAGCAATGATTTAAGCATTTATTTTATTTTATTTTTACTTTGTTGGTTTGAGGCATTTCTCAAAGGGAGGAAGCACGCCCAGGAAATTTTCATTCAATCCCATCTCCATCTGGCTCCTGATGACAGCACTGCCACAAGCGACTTCCCCTTTCTCTTCAGCTCTCAAAAGATTTTCTTCCCTGACTTTCTTTGTTAAACTCCAAAAGCTACCAAACCATTTAGCTGTAAACACGTAGAATCCAATATTAGCCTTGTGCTGCCATTGGTTCAAGGAACGCACTCTTTTTTAAGCAAAATATGTATTGCAGGTGCTTTGTGATTCTCATCATAAATACCTTAGCAGAGGGCATCCTCATCTTCTCAACAATGAGAAATTCTTGTGAAAAGTATTGGAACCAGAGAGTTTAGTTAAGAAATTTTAAAATATATTCAAGATGTATTTGGCGTTGTGATAGGCTGTCTTCAATTCTTGTACTGCCATGGCAGGATTCAGAGCAATTGAAGGACTGACAGTTTTTATGACTTCCTGAAGTATAATTTCGTTTTGTTACACCTTTTTACTGTAGTGTAATCTGTACAAGTTCAGAAGTCCTATTTCTATACTCACAGATTATGCAGTTTACTCTTTCCAGGGCTGTCCAAACAAGTTGGCATCTATGAAATCTTCAAAATGTGCTAAATTTTTCATCACATCCTCTGACTTCTTCCCCTCTATTTGGGAAGCTAATACGTAGATACATACATGTCGAGCTGAAAGTACTTATTTAAAGATACTTAAAGCCACTTGAATTTAAATAAAAACTTATTTAAATAAAAAATCTTATGTAAATGCTTGAGCTCAAAGATAGAATTTGAAAACATCTTTTGGAAAACCGCTTGACTCTCAGTGCTCCAAAGCATCATTGTCTAGCTAGCCTTTGTAGTTTATGACACACTGGATCTTAAAATTATCACCTGCCCTGTGCCTAGCAATATGGTTTGGCATTATCTACAACCAAATACAGCAAACCCTGGATTGTGCACTAGTGCAATTGACATCCACTTACCCAACATCACACTGCATTCTATGTTTGAAAGGAGAGAAAAGATTTAAAATAGCTTTATCAGCAACAAATATGAAGAAGCTTTTTTTTTTTTTTTTTTTTTTTTTTTTTTTTTTTTAGCCAAGAGAGAGAAAGAAATCCCCTGGAAATAATGAAATACTTTCCAAAACATTTAGCTGTGGATCCATATTGCTCTAGAAATAGAATCAAGCTGAAAAAATAGCCGACTATAAATAAGAAATCACAGAGGAAAAATCTGCAGGGATGTATTCACTCATTCCTGAGGGGAGAAAGTCCCAGAAAATCCAAGAGCTGCAAAAAGTCAGATCTGCCACCATTTCTGGCTAAACGTCTTTGAGAATTAAACTGAAGTTATAGAAAGAGTTCGTTCCTTACCAGTATTTTTATCTCTAATGTATTCACATCTCTGCTCTCGTATGCTGAATATATATTAGATTCATAAAAATGAATTGAAATTTACTATTTCCTGGATTATCTTATTCCAGTTAAATCCTCGATTCATAATGCAATTGCTGAAGATAAATAGAAGTTCATGAATTGTTCATGAACAGCAAAAATTCACAAGTTGGGGATGAAGAATAGATGACACAGCACCGTTCAACTATAGGCCACAAATTCAAGTCCTGGTTTCAAATCAGCAGTGACCAAGATCCGCTTGTATCTTATCACCTGAAAGCTTTCTGGAAGCATTTGTGAACCCAGTCTGTACCATCAGCTCAATCTTTTTTTGGACAAGTGGCTGCATACATAATTGACTAGAATTCAGAACTCGTCAGAAACAAGTTGAGAAATGTAAAACCTTCATCCACCCAAATGTATAAGACAGCACACAGGAGCTAGCTGTCTAGCCTTCTCCTAAACTTTATGTGAAACTTGATACATAGGAGTTCTTGTACTTTTAAAAAAATTTTAAATAAAGCTCCTCAAATATTAGTTCTAATGTAATTTAATATGCTCTTCTGACAATACCACCTTTGACTTTCTTTGTTCATTATTGGACAATGATTAGGATGGCCTTCTCATCAGGGACTTTTGACTACTGAAGGAGAAATGAAGCAACTGAAGGAGAAAAAAGCTTCTAAACTGACTAATTTCTACCTTCTGTTGTTAGATGGGAGCACTTCACAGTCAAACTTGAAAGAAAAAGGGAGACACCGCTCTTTATTTTAGGTTTTTCATGTCTTGTAGTGTGGGTTAGATTAATGGGACTATTAATGGAATGTGATGATGCGTCGAATCTCAAACATTTTTTTTAATACACATGAGAGAGAAGACTTGCAGATTGATCCCTACCTTTCTCTTGGCAGAAGGCAAATAGCATTCTTGAAGCAATTACTATCATTGCACTTTCAGCCTTTGTAGTGCAGTAAAACTTCTCTCCAATGTTGTTTGAGATGAAGACATACTGAAGGCCACTAACAGAGTCTGTAATAAAAAGTGTACATTCATTATTTCTGTAAATGCACACATCAGTGGCACAGGAGTGTAAAATAAACCCAAATTTTATAAGATTTTACACAAATGTAAATTCTTTGCCCATGCTTAGTCTTTTAGAATACTTTTCATGAGAAAGCAATTGAGAGTAGGTGTTTGTTTTTTTTTTTTCCTTACAGAGCTGATTATATCATTATCTTGAACTCAAGCAAAACAGATGTGTAATTTGTACTTGACCAGTCAGCACCAACACAGAATGCTGCTGGGGAGCTGTGCCCAGTGCCTTCCATTAGACACCATTCATTACACTACATTCATATTTTTCAAAGCTGAAAATGACAACTGACTCATGAACTTCAACGACTCTTTTTAGAGCAAGTGATTTATTTATTTTTTTTTCCAAATGTAATAATAGGATATTTTTTAAAGGTTATTTTTTCACCCAGAAGATTAAGTCCAAATTTTAATTTGTGCATTTCTTAACTTCCTGTACTGTTCTTTTAAGGCTTATATTTGCCAAATGCCTGGGTTTTTTTAATATTAAAAAAAGAAAGGCATCTGTACATTGAAGGACAATAATAATAGTAATGTGAACATCTACAAGGGAATTTGGGAGGAGACTGTACTGGATGTTCACTATTTCTAATGCGGCTTTAAATTGCTTCCCTTTGAATCTGAATATTTTGAGATGGTTTTCATAAAAAAGTCACAACTTCTTATGAACACTTTTGCAAAAACAAATAAACAACAACAACAACAACAAAACTCTTTAGAGTATTTTACCTTCATGATACAATGGCTGGCAGTGGTGGGCAGTATTTTGGTTGCATTGCAAAAAGCCTTTCTACCTGCAGCTCCCTATTTGTCCCCAAGACCTGCCATGACAATGATTTTCACAGCCTCCATGGCAGTATTTTCCCCATGGTGCTCTCATACTGACGTTCTTGAGCAGTTATTCTCATAGCATTGCAAGTGCCAACATTGATACTGCTGTTATGGTGGGTTTCCTCGGGTTTCAGTAGCATTGGTAGGAGAATTGGTAGCCCTTCTTTACTCCTTTTTCCTACCATTTGGTTTTAGCCTCTGGTTTACCCTAGAAGATTATGTAGATATCAGAAATAATTCACCATTTTGTTTGTGTTCTGAGTTCAGAAGATCATTGTTTCTTTAAAAGTGTTAAGAAGGGACACAGGTAACTCACTAAGTAAAAGAAAAAAAGATTTAAAAACTCATCCCCATCTGTAGCCCACACCTCTCCTTCAGAGATACTTGTGCTTCCAAGAGTCAGCACAAAAATATACCATATCAGATACTATCATGTAACTCTGTTTCAGCCATACTTGTCTTAATAAGGACCTTTTTTAGTAGGAATGGCACTGAAATCACCAGCTGGAAGTGATGATAGTCATACTACAACAACATGTCAGTCACTTCAATACTTTAATACATGCCAAAGATTTTCTAACATGTATTTACAGCCAGACTTTGGATATAAAAAATCCCATATCAGCGCACATCTGGAAAAGAAGCTTAATGCAGCTTTACAAATCACATGTGCAAATTGCCTCACTGCAAACGAAGACCACATGTGAATCGGAGGACTTTAAATATTGTAACAGATTAAGCAATTATGGATTTTATAGGATAGGATCAATTAAAAAAAAGACAACACTATACTTTCAACCTACTGCATAGATTTAATCATGAACTGAAGTGTTAACGAACCTACAGTAACTTTACATTGACAATAAGAAGACTGCAGTAGGCCAATAGAACTATCAGTGACATTTATGTCAGTGGGAAAGAAACTCAGCAGCTCCAACTTTAGAGAAACCCCTTAGGTTACAATTTATTCTTCAAGAAAACAAACTTTAAAAATCTGCCATGGCAGTGAGAGCAAAGCCTCTGGGAGGGTCTGGTCCTCTTGAAAAGGAGCGATGATCCTAAAACACTTGAAATTCTATAGATTTTGTAGCATGATAACTTGTTTCTCAATTAACATTAATCCCTCGAAAATACTTCTAGCGGCTCTTGAATTAATGTATTACTGCAAAAAAAATTATGTACTGTAGCAAAGTATGATAATACCTTTTACATAATTATTATTAAAAAAAAAAATCCTATCTTTAAAAGAATGCTGTC
This sequence comes from Centrocercus urophasianus, assembly GCF_019232065.1. Classification (NCBI taxonomy): domain Eukaryota; kingdom Metazoa; phylum Chordata; class Aves; order Galliformes; family Phasianidae; genus Centrocercus; species Centrocercus urophasianus. Next base: position 1,934,572 of record NW_024884855.1, on the reverse strand, counting down.
TGGGAGAAAAAAAAAAAAAAAAAAAAAAAAAAAAATTTAAAAAAAATATTTTTTATGGGCAAGACTCTGATCTGTAGGAATTCCCAGATAAAAAAAAAAACTTACAGAACTGGGTGTGTGTGCTATTTTTACACCAAATGCAGTTAAAACATTCCAGCAGAAGGAAAAACGTAAATGCTCAATAGGTAGATAATAATCTACCTATTTTCTTTGTGACTGGTGAGCAGTACACATCTGCAACACGATTTCTCTTTTCCTTTTTGTATACTATTGGGCTTGTGCTTCCATCATAGTAATGGAAAACACCTGTGTGATGTTATTTGGTAACTTTGGGGGCATGATGGTGTAAAAATGTAGTTCAGTTACAAAGGCAGATGTGACACATCTTAAGGGTGTGTGGGGAAAACAGATCTTTCCTAAGTCCATTGGTTTCTGCACATTTTGGGGACTTTGCATCAGCTTCCTTTGAAACTCAGCAGTAAAACCATCGATTTGATTAAGTAGAAAACAGCGATAAGGGCATTGAAAATGCTTCAGTATGTAGAAAGTACACATTTTTTTGTGAGATTTTTTCCCTGAATTGGTCATTAGCAGACCAATTAACACTGTTATCTAAGCAGCTATATTTAAATTCCCACGTTAAAACTCAGAAAAACTGGAAAATTTCATATATCCATGAATGGTTTTTATGGCTTCCTGCAGGTAATCAATAGCAGAAACTTTAGTGGCCAGGTTCTCCAGCCTCTTGGCAAAGCTGTGAAGACTGACAGTACAAGGCCTGATCTCTTGTTGCTCTGTGCATTATATAGTTCTTTCCACCTGCCCCAAGGTGACTGCATAAAGCACATGAAACCCAAGGTATCTGTGTTTCACACGTGCACTGTTATGTTATCAGCATAAATGGTTACGTGAAGGGAAAGGGAAAGAGCATATCAGACCCCAACCATTTTTCACTGATAAAGTATCTGTTTCTGAAGATCAGATCTTTTGAAAAATTCAGTGCCTTTGTGCTAAGCTATTCTTGGCTGTAAGTTAAATGTCCACCCAGCTCTTCACTCCCTGCCTCCCAATGGACGGGCAAAGCTCATGAGTCCAGACAGTGACATGAAGATCACTTACCAGCAGCACATGTGTTCCCTTTCCCATCTCAGCTTCATTGTGGAATCTTCCACCCCTAGTGGCACAAGAGGTGAGGTCAGTACACTGTAGTTGCTTATTCCATTCCTTACTTCTGTGCTTCTTCACAGGCTCTCTCTCCATGGGCTGCAGTCCTTTGGGATATAAACGTAAAGTGTGTGAACTAATTAAAACAAACACAGAAAGTTCATCCTTTATTGACACTTTATGCAGTATGTACAATATCCACTATGTTTATCACCCACAGGGGAACTTCAGTTGTCCTTTGGCTATGGATAAACAAGACACCTTTGCTCCTGCCTGTCACTTATCTGTTTCTCTGTTGCCCACGTGTAACTGGCACAAAACTATGACATACAGACCTGTATTATGTCCTGATTCTGTACTTTATCAAAGTACTAAATCTGTTTTGTTGATAGCATACCAAAAAAGTAAAATAAATTTCACAATAAAAAGCATTTATCCATTGCAATCAGAAATCTATGTGGAAGACATAATTAATCCAAAACTTTGACAAAATACCTTCCTGTTACCCTTTTGTTTGCAATTCATCTTTTAGTGTTTTAAATACAGAATTCTCACGCTCATCCTCCTGCTGTCATTCCTGTATCTACACTTTTCCCCATTTCATAGTAATATCTTTATTTTCTTGTATTACCACCTATTTTAAATCTTTCCTTTAATATAACAACCTCTGGTGATGTGAGTGCTAAGAGTGAGCAAAAGCTCCACCACTTCAGCACTTCAGAGCAGCAGAGGGGACAGGAAGGTCTGGATGGGTCTCATGATTTATGTATTCTCATTGACCATTTCTCACTTTCACCTGAAATGTCTGTGAAACAAGTGAAAGGCCATGATATACTGTGCTACAACAGTGCATGTACAAATCCTCTTTGTATTCCATGTTAGGTAGGTTGCTCTGAAAGTAATGCCTCCTATTTATTTCCATGAAAATTACAAAAGATATAAAGAATACAATAATCAACAGAAACAAAAGCATAATAACACTAGTTGATAGAGCAAATTCTCAGCTACAAGCCACTGTTTTTCAACACAGTCACCACCATGAACTATGCATTTGCATCAGTGATGAACAAGAGCCTGCATGCTTATAAAGATCTGCACTAGTGGAGGTGACCCACTGTCGATACCACTGCTGCTGAAGCACACCACCTTCCTCACCGTGCTCACATCCACTCTTTAGTCTCCATAAACACCCATCAAGCATCAACGAATGTCAGTGAGCACATTTCTTCCCCATGGAGGAATTAAATGACACACCTTTGTCTGTGTGCAATTCCACATCACACACCATTCTGTCAGTCTGCCCCTCTGCTGCCATCTGTTGCCCAGCAACAAAATGCAATGGAATATTGATGGGAAGGTTCAACCTCTACCGCCATCCCACCGACATTTACTTCTGACGTTGTGGGCCAACATAATAAAATAGGAGGCAATACTTTCAGAGCAGCCCTCTTAAGTCAAAGAATTCCAGTGTTTTTAACAAAAGGATGACCTTACTAGAACACCAGACTTTACTATAGTAAATGGACAACAGTTTGATGTGAATAAGGTTTGTTGACATTTTTGGTTCTTGTCATGTTTGTTGCTGGAATAAATTTTCTTCATAGAGCTTTGTACAATGCTGTGCTTTGGATCTGCTTATTAACAGTTTACACCTCCTCTAAGGATTGCATTTGTGAGATGCAAGGAAAAACACTGCTATAAGTTTTAAAGGAGTTAAAAATTATGTTTATTTTACTACAGCATGTTAATAATAGAAAGACCTGTTTGAAAGTAACAGAGCAGAAAAATAAGGCTAGATCTTGTCTCAGGTCATATAAACCATCACTTAAAGACTATCAGTGTATTGTGGTTGTTAGAGGCAGTGACACAAAACTAATTTATGGTGGCCATGCAGAAGGCATCCAGCTGGATAAAAACTCCCCGAGAATCAATGACAAAAGAGTCACCTCTGTTGGGTTTTCACTGCCAGTTGAGACAGCCTCAGTATGCATTGCTTATCCAGCCACTAACCTCTGTCAAAAAGAGGAAGGTTTGGAAAACATACTAAGCCTCAAATTATATAGCATCATAGATAAATATTCTGTGATGCTACATTTTTAAAGGATAAGATAAGGTGCTAGCTAAAATGAGTCTGAGATTCATCAGATCATGCATTACATCAGGTACTGCAATATCCCTCAGCCTTTCTAACATCTGTCTGCTGGTAGAGAATTCTTACTGGTTTAACTTGCTTTTGCATTTACATAGAAAAGCAGAGTGGTGGAAGATTAGTTAGGAGAAAGGCGTACTATATGGAAACAAGAATTGAAATAGCTGCTGGCTCATACAGGGGAAAAGGAGCCCAACTCATTAACACTGTGGTGTGGAGAATCTGATCAGTTTGACCCAATACTTCTTTTCAGAAGGTCGACAGGTGACTCTTCTCGTGCAGAACTGGCATTCCTTTTTGTTCATGAAAAATATCTGTCCTTCAAGGGAGGAAAGAAGGCAGACAAGGAAGAAAGATGGCAGACAGAAAGGGAGAGGCAACAAGAGGCTGGGAATTGGTGGGTCCTCCCAAACTGGAGCCTTCATTCTTATTATCTTTTCACTTGTTCACTCCTTTACAAAACCGACTGTACACCTATGTTTTAAAGGTGGGCAGTTGGAAACAGAATAACTTGCTAACAACACAGAAGGGCAAACACTAGATAAATATAGTCATGTAAAGTACTTCTTCAAATAATCTACATCATAATAGAGAGGAAAAAAATTCCTGAAAGATATATTTCGTCAATATTTCAGCAAGGTTCACATTTCTAGTAATGGCTGGAAGTTGGATAAAATTTATTCATGTCACATTCTTACAATACATATTCTACACACTTTCACAATAATAAATGCACTTTGCAGTCACATTGCTATACACAGATGCACAATGTACAATTTCATCTTTTAAAAGCTCAATCTCCTATCATGACTATGAACTGCTCATTCATTCTTATAAATATATAGGTAAATTATTACTTCACTTTTTTCATTATTCATATTTAAATAATTTATCTTTGATTTCTGCCATGGATGTTAAGAGATCCAAGGAAAAAACAGCGAGGGACTTTAAAATCCTGTATTCAGTGGTGAATACTGCCTATATACTTCCTTGTTGTCCTTCCCATCTATTGCCAGATTCAACTACAGGTCAGCTTTAGCTTTCCGAACCATATCCTGGAAAGGCTCTACCCTTCTGCATCACTTACCTTTGCTTGCACCTCTTATATATTTCCCTTTAATGTCTGAAATAAGATGTGCAGACATGCAGAGCAATGACCAAGCTCAGGCAGCAGCCAAACTCCTACTGCATGGCCCACAGAGCACTCGCACCACAGCACAGCTTAGAGAGGAGAGGATATCAAAGTCATGAATAATTTGATTTCCAAATTAATTTCAGCTAGTTAATGTTTAGGATCAAATTCTACATGTAGACAAAGTATGTGAAATTCATTCACTGAGCTCCCAACAGAGCCAGCATTTGGCATCACATGGACAAAAGTTTATCTGTTTCCCCAGGTGTCTTTAAGAATTGGTTTTGGCAAGATCTCCTTTTCATTGGAAGCTTTTTCTGCCCTTTGTGGTAATTTCACCTTTGTTGCTTTCTTAACCAGAAATGCTTGTTTACATTTACACCTTACTGGGAGTAAGCCAGCAGCTGTTCAAGAAGCAGCCATTTAATGAAAAAAACATCTCAGCAGCCTTTTGAATTATGATGAAACAATGCTGATGAACATAATTATCTATCTTTGAAGCTTTTACTTGCTTTGACATATTTAAATATGTCTTCATTAATTTAAAAATTGCATTTCTCTAGCTACATAGCATACAGTGCCAACTGTACACAAGTACACATCCACATAGGCAGAAATACTGACACACCACATTTTGAATGAAATAAAGTATTAACATTGGAGGAATTTTTATGCATTACATTATTTTCTCAAATACCTCTATTGCACCATGCCCTAAACAAAAGACAAAAGCTTAAGAATGGCCCTTTGCCTTCCAAGTTACCAAAATGACTGAGTTCTCCCTTTTACTACAGAAATACATTCTCAAATCTGCATTAAAACACAGGATGCAACTTATGTTAATTGATGGGCTATATAGAGAACAATATTCCAGCTATCAATTCAATATTGTGACATTGCTTATGGAAAAAAAATGCTGCATGTCTTTCCACTCAAATAAGAAGGTCAAATGATATTAATTAGTACAGCTACACAATTCACCAAAATTGAATGGATATTCTCAAGCAGTTCCTTGATTGAAGGCTAATGCCTCATTAATCTTAAACATACCAACCCGAGAACATCAGTAAAGTCAAACTGAATTATGACTGACATGACAGCAAACACAGTTTGCTGTGTTCAGAAATTCATGTTAGAAATCCTTCAGAAATATCTTCTGACACCTTAACAGAATCAGGTACAAGTATTATGTACAAACGCACACTAAATCTGTAGCTTGTACAGTTTATAATGCAATTATTTGCTAAGTTTTACTCCTATATATCGGGGCTGAGAAGTGACTGCTTTGATAGGCTGAAATGCAGCAGAATTCAATTTCCTTCTCATTGTCAGTGCAAATCTTTGTCTATACAACGTGAAAAGGAAGGAGAAGCAGAGTGCAAAAGAGATGAGCACCAGTTCAGCATCTGAGCATAATGAGCAGTAAATTCATTTCAATACAGGGTCCTTGTGAGTCATGATCATAATTGGTTAGAAGAGCAGAAACCAGGTACATCAAAAACTATGCTCGGCTCAAATGAGATAAAATCTGCTTTTCAGCTTTCAGCAAGATGATCAAACCCAAAATTGGGCAGCCCACCCGTAACTTCCCCTTTAGTAAGGAGGAGGAACAAAAAGACAGTTTGCATAGATCTGGAAAGCATCATGTGCTTTATGGATCAGTGCATACACGGTATACTCACACTTAAAGAAGGAAAGTAGGTGCTGTGTTGCTAACAATTACTTTGAAAAGCAACTTATGATCAGTAGAAAACACGATGAAAGAGAATATACTTCTATCAAGGGTCTTATATATTATACAGAAATACTCTGAAAATGTGTTTTTGTTTCTCTTAACCTCTGTCCTATTTGATTTTACAAAAAGAGATATCCAGTATTAGATAGATAGACAGATAAATAGATACAAGTTCTCTGTAAAACACACATATATATACACACATACAATGCATTCATTCCTATGTAATTTCATTGTAATTCATAGCTAAACATCTCAAAATTTGTAGTAGGTGTGATGTGGCCACACTCAGAACATCATTAAATACAACTTTCCCATTTCCTTAAGAAGAAATTTCTTCAGGAAGATATCCAAGCTCTTTGTTCATTCAAAATATTCTATATTTCACAAGAAGATCTTGAGGTAGAAAAACTAATTATCAAAGATTAACATTTAGCCCAGTATTCTAGAAAAATAAAAAAATTCTATTAAAAACAAGTAGTAGAATTTCATTAGAAATTGCTGAAGAACTACTTATATCATTGGCTGTGTTATGAAGTAATACTCATTTTAATACTTACACTTAAGTCTTGAATTGAAGCACAGTATGTCTTTCTTTTTATTGTAGAACAAAATGACCAAAAATTACTGATAGCAAAGAACTTACCTTTACAAGCCACTTAGAATTCCTTTTTTTTTCTTTTTTTTTTTTTTTTTTTTTTTTTTCCCTTAACATTTCCCAAAAAGAAGATGAGGTTTTTATTGGCTCAAAATTTTTGAATTTTCATTCTACATTTCCAACTAAGCTGTCTCATACTGCTGTAATGGGCCTCTCCAGAAACCTTTTGAATGTTTCAAATAGCATATAACCTTTGAATACAATAAAAAATACTAACTATACTTCTAGGATTTCTGCATATTAAAGACAGTGATTTTCTAGTGTAACACTTAAATGACAAGTGTGATCAAAAAGAATCATTCCCTTTAGATTTTTAAGCAATGAACATGTTTGAAGACGACAGTTGTTCATAAAAAACAAAACAACCACACTGGAAAATATTCTGGTACTCTGTTCTCTTTATCTTCTGCTCAGCTCAATGAGATTTGCACAACTTAAAATTGTATTTGTCTTGCAAGATGAACACAGATATTTTGCCACCTATTTCAATGAATCGGGACTGCTGGACTGCGTTAGATGTAAACAATCCTTGTAATGTTGAAGTTTATCTTGGCCTTCACTATCATGCCCATGAAAATGTTTCTAATGTACAAAAAGATAATTTAAACTTAATAACAGATTAGGACAACTGATAAGGAAACGAGGAGCAAAGGTATCCTTGCTCATCTCAGGAGACTGGAGAATGCCTGGTGGTTGAAGCCGCATAGATTCCATTTCTGTAAAGGCAACTGCACTTTTTTACATACAGAAAAGTTCTTGAAAGGGTGGGAAGGCTCTTGGGAAAGGAGAAATAGTATATCACTGCTAGCTGATAGAGAAGAGTGAAGTGTTAATATGTAAGTAGAGCAACATTCCTGCTCTGATAATACAGAGAAATCACTTCAATATTCATTTCCTCCTGTCAGATACTTGGTCACGGCTACTGTCATAACACATACCACTTTTCATAGCACTAAATTGATTCTGTTTATTTTCTATTATCACAGCATACTATATATGCTTGTGAACATGCTGATTATTCTAGTTTGCAGCATGCAATCACAACTGTTTTTCAAGGTAATGTTGGAAAGAAGCCTAAAACAACAATTACAGTAATCTCTCATAAATATCAAAAAGATAAACTGATGTAACGCTATACAGAGAAATCAAGTTTTTACAACTGATTTGAAGGAAGCATAATATATTTAGGAGCAAAAATTAAAATAGAAATGCATCACAAATATTTTGCATGTTATGGCTGAGTTTTGTGCAAGGAATTTTATGCTTTGTCACATCACTTTCAAATACAAGTTACGCGTTAGGGAACTGAACCCAGATACAGACTGTTAGATATATCTAAATAGACAATAGATGTAGTCTGATAGGTAAAACAAGGCTGTTTAGGTATTGCTCTAGAATTAGCTGACTTAAAATAACACCCATACTACCTAGCTGAGTGCTGTAATTAAATACCTAAGATGAAACTTGCTTAGCTTACCATCTACAAAGGAATATGCATTTGATGACTCAGTATGTTCCAGCAATTGAAGCTTGCAAGCTATGAATTTCCCAATCACTGCAGACTTACACTTTCAGCTGAATTGCAGGCCTGGAAGATAAGTCATTTTATAAACACATCCAATCGGATTTCGTTCAATATGCCAGGCAAATTGAAGGTAGACAAATATATTCAGAACAGGCATTTGAAATGAATTTCACATATGAAATCAATCTAAGAACTTAAAAAAAAAAAAAAAAAAAAAAAAAAAAAAA
>NW_024884855.1:1903270-1925882 GCF_019232065.1 Centrocercus urophasianus | reverse complement strand
AAAAAAAAAAAAAAAAAAAAAAAAAAAAAGTATTGGTGACTCATCTGAATATCAGAACATCAAGAACTAAGAAAGAGGAAGACTGGAAATAACTGGATCCTGAGCAGTGCATGACATGAGAGTACAAACAGCTAAAGGATTTCTCCCATCTTGCCAGGCACATAGGACAAGTAGGAAGGAAAACAAACAAAACAAAAAAAAAACACACAAAAAACCATCAAAGCCTTAAGAGTGCAGATGGACACCCAGGAAGGGGTAAGAAATAAAAGTCTTTGTGCAAATGCTTACAATGTTTTCGCAACAATTTCCTGTAATTTTCCCAATTTTGCCCCAAAATTTCAAATAATGTGAAAGCGAAAATAGATGAGAAAATATTTATAAGACATGTAATCATTGAAATATAGTGTATATATATATATGTTAAATAGCATGATGGTTTAGATTCTTTTCAGAGGACTGTTCCTGAGATTCAGCCTTGCTCTAACACACTTGCCATCTGTTCCATATAATGATCACATCTCCTATCATTAAATGGCAAAAATGACTTTATAATAACACCTACCTAGCAGGATGCCCTAACAGGAAAATGACAAAAAGCCCTCCTAGGAAAAAACGCTTTCACATTGGACAGACCATTCTGGTACTTGGAAAGGTGCCTCCTTCATAAATTCAAAATATGACCACAAAGGTAGACAGATTTCCAAAGATGGATCCTTACTGTAGATCCAGGGACACAGAGCAGTCCTCAGGGTTAAAAGATACAGTTGTCCTTGCTAAACTTGTGAGTGTTAGCATTCAGCCCTAAATCCTCCTCCTGTACTCAGAAAAGACGTCTCCTCCAAAAAGGTGAATATTAACTCATACATGTCATTTTTTCAGTTCTTGTTTTGACAGATTTATGAGCCCATTAAGTGCAAAGAAAATAACTGAATGTGAAAAAAAGCCTGAATACTACTAGCTGAAAATCATTCTACTAAATAAAAGTGAGCTCTGACTGACTGAAGTTTGAGATTATGTTATTTCTTTCTGATTTAAAAGAAGGAAAACCGAAAATTACAAATGGAGGTCAGGCAAAGAAGAGTGATGGAGCCACACCTGTGGATGTCTTCATGAGGCAGAGAAGGAAGATGTCTCCATTTAATGGCTATGGTGGGTGACAATGGCCAGCCTCAAGACATCCCCCAGCTGCTCTCACTACCACTCCTCAGCAGGACAGGTGGAGATGGTGAGGACATCTGAGTTACTGTGTTTGTCTTTCCAGTAACACACAAGGCGAAGATTTGCTTTCTTGGAAATGGCTAAACATCTGCCTGCTGAAGTGAGGGAGTGAATGAATTGCTTATCTTGATTTGCTAGCAAGTGGCATTTTGCTGAGCTTAACTTTCTTTATTTTGACTCACATGTTGGATTTTCTTTGCTTTTGTCCTCCCAGTCCTCTCCCCCATTTTTCTGCAGAGAACAGAACCCAGCAAGCCGCTGGGTCGGAGCTGAGGAGCCAGCTGGGATCAATGCACCCCACGGCTCTGCTCAGATCTCTGAAGAAACAGCTTCTTCTGTCTAATGTTCTGATGTCTCATCTTCTTTTCACTACCATTCATTCACTGCTTTTTTGTTTCTTTTTTTAATTTTTGTTTCCTTACAGACTTGAGGGCTAGAAAATACAGCACCATCGGTTTAAATGCAGGCTAACTTGCACAAGATCTGACCTTCACCATCAATTCACTCACTTACTGTAAATGCAGATTCTCTGTGAAACCATTTATTTCGGTCACTCTTCCTCCTACCCTGCTCTGGCATACTGCTAATGTCCCTCATTTTACTGTTAGCCACCACAGAGGGCATATTTTTTGCATTAAGGAGCTCTTAGGTGGACCTGGCACAATTTTAGCACTGAGCAGCAACATTATTCTCCAAAGTGTTCTTCCATTTTCTTTATTTGTTCTTTGCACTTCTTCAAGAAAACAAAGGAACTGCAGGGCAGTGATGAATGAAGACCAAAATTTTAATTCTTATTCTTAGTTTTTGAATGGTTTTATTCCACTGGAGGAAAGCTCTCAAGATATATACAGAAATAAAGGCAAGCTATATTTCAATTACAAAATGAAACATCATTTTGCTGAAAGGAAAAGCATCCACCGAGATGCAAAATTCCTTTTAGATACTTTCTTTTACTACTTCACTATTTTTAATCCAAAACTCAAGAGAAGTACTATCACATGTCAGTTTGGACCACTGAATCAAATTATCAGCATAACCTAATTTAATCTCTGGCTGAGGAGGACATTTCATTGAAAGGTCACTGATCTCCAATGGTTTAACTTGGATTAGCATTTTAAAGAAAGAAAATTAACTGATCACATTTCGGGAAGTTTCTAAAATATCTTCATTTAAAATAATTTTTTAAAACCCTATTTGATTTGAATATTAAGAAATATTTTGCAGCTTAAATGACTTTATAGGGAAAGTTTATCCAAGACCACAAAATTCACTGTAAAAATAATACTTATCCAATCCATGATACTCTTCAGAGCCCCCAAAACAGCCATCACTGCAGTCTCACAGGTTTTTTTTATGCTGACTCTGAAGACTATTTTTCCTAATGTTGATGTAATTCTGTGTTTGACTATTTTGACAAAACCCTAGAACATAAAATACATAAGTTGCTTTGAAAGTAATGCCTGCTATTTATTTCCATGGAAACTACAACAGAAACAAAGAGCAAAATAACACCAGCTGATAGAGCAAATTCTCAGCTACAAACCACTATTTTTCAGCACAGTCACCACCACTAGCTGCGCATTTTCTTCAGTGATAAACAGGAGTTTGCATACCATGCTTGTAAATTTGCACCAGTGGAGGTGTCCCACTGCCACCAATGCTGAAGCATACCACCACGGCCTCACTGTGCTCACATCCACTGTTTGGTCTCCATAAGTGTTCTACAAGCATCAATGAATGTCAATGGATGCCATTTTTTTCCCCATGGAGGACTTTGATGACACACCTTTGCTTCTCATGCACTTCCATGTCAGACACCATTCTGTCAGACTGCCCCTCTGCTGCCATCTGTCACACAGCATCAAAACATATTGGAATACTAATGGGAAGGTTCAGACTCTACTGCCATCTCACCAATATCTGTCTCTGACATCAGGGCCAACATAATAAAATAGGAAACATTACTTTTGAAGGAACTCTCATACAGTAATCTCTGCGTGCACTGTAATTTGCACATTTTACAGGTTATATGAACGCAGATAGACACATCAGTACTCTGAAGAGTTTGCATAGTGCAGAAATACACCAACAATGTAGAAGCAGTAGCCAGTACATTTTCAGCAACCTTAAAATTGTAGAAAATAAAGGTTGGAGTGGGTTCTCAACCATCTTTAATGAGCTACTACATGCCTTTCAACCTTGATTTAATTCATTATTGATTCAACCAATTATTTTCAAGGAAATAATTTTGAATTTTACCAAAATTTGGAGGGTTGTCAGTGAAAAATATGTAACTTACATTAATTAACTCCAAAAAAGTTGTTGTAAGAGCTTCACTTCAATATTAACTATAAATGGTTGCAATAAAAACCATCGCCTTACATAAAAGAACAATTTTGCTATTACTACACTTTTATCCTTCTGGATGGTCTCAAGATTGTATAAAAATAACAATTTGATAGAGATTATTGAAGCACAAAATCTGCAGAAATTTTCTCTAAATTTTACTCACGGGGTTACATTATGCTTCACATAATCTATCCTGGTTGGTATCAACAAGAACGCTCTGAGTACAATGAAAGAAGACACACATATATAAACATAAAAGAAAGATTAGGCAAGAATCCAGAAAAGCAAAATTCTATACCCCAATAGAATGGATGACTCCATAAATACCATATTAGATAATCAAATGCTAGAGCCAGTCAGTCACTTTGAATACCTTGGCAAAGCTTTCACAAATCATAATGACAACTCTGCAATAGTGCAGAGAATATATTTCACACGGACAGCATGTAACAGAAAAAAATTACCGAGGTCCTCAATGAGGGCCTCAATGAGGTTAATAAGAAATCCTTTAATCACATAAATCATCTACTACATGTTGCTGTAAGTGGATTGGTAGTGCAGAAAGGCAACTTCCACTATTAGCTTGAATTTTTCGAACAACGAGGCCTAAGAAGAAGGAAACACGGATTTCACTGATAGCTAATAAACAAGAACTGCAATGGATTTATTGCGTATTTTAGTACAAGAAAAGTGAAGTTGCCTCAAGGGAAGGAACTTTAGAATTATGATGAGTCCAAATTGGACAACACGTCAAAAAATATACTCTTGTGATAAACTTTTCAGGCTTGATTCTCTGGGACTTGCATAACAAAAACCAAAATCATCCAGAGATGGCCAGTTCAGTTTTCTGTGTGCTGACACTTTCTGTTGCTTGTATTTCTTCCTGTTCTTAGACTCCTGCTATTACATGCAGGACAAAGAGATCCCCTGGGAGAGGAGTGGGGAAGGAGACATCAGACATCATCTGTGTACACTGGAGAAGCTTAGAAGGGCATGACAGAGGAGGAGATTGAATGAGGAAGATAGGAGAGGAGCGGTACCTTTTGCTAAAAGCAGTTGTTCCACTTCCCCTCCTTCCACTCTCACATTAAAGTGAAGGAAGAAAATGAATACATAGAAAAGGGAAAATATTTGGTTAGTAGGTGGGTCCTGTGCAATATATTTTCTATGTTTGCACTTTTTTAGAAACGTGATACATGCATTTGGATGATGTTTTCTAGATGGAGTTATCTGTGTATTATTAACACATACACACCAAAGTAGCTATGCACTATAATCAGTGTAAAAATTGGGTTGAATGGCTGCCAATGTACAATTAAAAGCATTTTAGTTGACCAAGCTTGCAATTTAAATTCATTTGAAGGCATTCCCACTACATGCCCTGAAAGAATTAAAGTCTGTTGCAGATGCTTCTTTGGATGTAAACAGGACAAGCATTTGTTTTCTTGTCTGATTTGTGAGAAGTTGTTTTACTTTGCTGGTACCATAAAACCCAACTAACCAGAATTATTAGAAGTTGATGGAACATTAGACTCTAGACAGTCCCTCCAATGAGTTATTCAGATGGAAGGTAATTGAAACCTGCCTAACTGTGCATGGAATTAAATCTTGTATCATAAAACTGGGGAAAACTCTTATTTTTATCTAGAATACCAACAGGAATGTAGAAAACCCTTTGCCAGAAAGTAGTGTTTGGTCTCAGGAAGTGATCTTAATAGCTCGTCTGCAAAAAAAAAAAAAAAAAAAAAAAAAAAAGTGAAAGGTGAAGCACTCAGTAGTGGTGCCTTGAGCTACCAGCAATTGTCCTACAAAAGGGTATGCCAGTACTGATATTAAACTGAGAAAAACTTACTCGATTGCTTTCTAGCACATTGATAGCATGTATCGTCCATAAAGGTGATACAGAGATTCATAGGGAGAATTCTTTCAGGGAAATACATCTGAAATCACTGTTTCATAGCTTCCAAACCAGTGGAGGAAGTTAAGCACATGCTGCTGCATAGTGGGAACTTGTGGGCCACACAGAAATCCCACCTAATTCCATAACTTCTCCTGTAGATGGTTATGTCTAAATAATATTTGTAGGTGTTTCCATAGTTATTGAATAAAGCAAGTGAAATATCAGCAGAATTAACATAACAGTTGCACAGAAATTCAGATCTCAGAGATGGGAAGAAAACAGCTCTGCTGTTGGTAATCTGTGACGGTCGAAACCACCGAGGTGATCTTTTATAGATGAACAATCTTTCTTGCTGTCAAGTGATTTTATGAATGCTCCAGCTGGCAAACGATGCTTTGCCCACCTTTGAGTCAGATGATTTTTGAAATACCTAACAAGTTGAAATATAAGTAAACGACAACTCCGCATTTAAACTGACCAGCCTGAAGAAACACACTGAACAGTGGTTTACAAAGGCAATCTTTTCACTGCGCTTTTAAGAAAAACGTATTTAACTGGATGAATTCAGTGAAAAGCAGACAGCCCTTTCCTATTATTATTATTATTATTTTTTGCACTAAAGTGGTGATCCTTTGATAAGAGTGATTGATAGCGTCTGGGTAAGTTTGCTTAATATTTGTTGTGGACAGTGCCTCGACTGAGGCTCAATCAATCACTTTGAACAGGAAATAAAGGCTAATGCACTAAAACAATATCAGTTATGCACTCAGTTGATCCATCACAATTCTCTTGTGTAGTGTTGGGAAGTAGTCTTTTGACTTAAAATCAATCTTTGAACTTCTTTTATTAAAAAAAAAAAAAAAAAAAAAAAGATTTCTTGTTCAACTGTGTGTAAAATATTAAATGTTCTGGAATCAAACTCATTACCCATACTTGTAGGCATGCAGGCTAGGAAGTCTGAAATGAGCTACATTTGAAAATTTGTGAGAGATTTTAAAGTAAAAAACATATGTTAAAACCTACAAAGTCTGATACAGCCAAACTTAAGAGCAAAGCTTCAATGGAGTTCAAATAAGGCTACACTGTCCATTACAATACATAGGTTTTAATTCCCATTTTTCACCATAATAAACCTGTTGTTGGTGTTGTTAAGTAAAACTGACTGTTAAGTTTTTGTGTATTGGACAAGTGAGGTAGAAAGTCCCATTGTTTCTTGTAGTTCCTCATTACTCATAGATTGTCTTGTGCATAAAGTAAATAAATATCCTAAACAAGCAGAAAGGCATAGAGGATTTCTACATTTAGATTCAAGGTGCTGCTTAAATACCTGGCCCAGAAGGATAAAGCCCTTGTTTATCAGAAATTCAACAGTACAACGAGGGGAAAAAAAGAAAAGACAGACAAAAACACAACAGAAATGTTTCCATCTGAGAACCAGAAAACATGTATCACATCTGAATTATTTTCATAAATCGTTTCATTTATTATGAATGGCTGCTTAATTTTTGAAAAAGAACACCAGGAATGTTTAAAGCCTGGTGATGAGCATTCACTGCAGGCAGGAAGCTATTGGTAAAAGTCACCGCAAGGACAGATATGCTTCTGCTAAATTTGTCTGAGTGTTACTATCTGGTTTTGGACAGAAACAATCAAATAGCTTGAATTAATGATCTGGTTCTTTCTTTCTTTCTTTTTTTCTTATAAATTAAAACTACCATAAATAATAATAATATCATTAGTTCCCCTTTCTCCTCTTTTGAAAGGGAGCATTTAAAAATTTGTAATAACTTCCAAAGCAGAGACACACATTCCTGGAAAGTTACCTATTTCTTTTAAGACTTCAGGATGTGTATGGTCACTAAAGACTGATCTGCCCATACTACTGTCTGCTTTCAAAATCATGTCTGTTAATCATGAGCGTGATATAATTAATTTTGCAGTTCTCTTTCATTCATATATATTCCCATAAAACTACCTGCCTGTTGCTAGTCATCAATGGGAAACTCAAGTTTTCCTTGCTTTTTCATTAGATTTTTTGTTGAAGGACATAATATATTAGAGAGTTTTTGCAGTTAGTTTTCTTCAGTCACCTTAACTTACTGTTAAGCCAGGTAATTATTTTATGGTATAGCAATTAGAGGCATTTGAGAATGATTTTTATTTTGGCTCTATTTACTTTTTTTCTGAATAACATTTTGTCAACAGCCCATTGAGCTCTACATTCTAGGGGATAATCAGCATGACTATAATATATATAACATATATATAATCGGTTGTGAATGGATTTGTGCATTTTGCATAAGTAGATTGGCTAAGCAACATCACGAACATCGACAGATTTGGAGGAAACAACTGTAATGAAATTGAAAAATATCACATATCTTAACAGTCCAAGTGTCAAATCAGAAATACATTTTCAGTTATGCAGAAATAATTATGAAAATACAAATATTTAATACTGAATGTACAGGAAATTAAATATTTTTATTAATTCACTGAACATGTACAGCATAAAGATTAAAGACTTAAATTTTTCTTTTACTGCATCATTGCTATTCTTGTCAATTTTATACTGTTGTTTTATTGTTCAAACTTGAGGTGCCATAGGACATGCATTTAATCTTGTCTTAGAGGAGAGTTCTTCATGCCAGTAATCAAATGGTAGGCTTTATGTCAACTTACTTGTTTGTCTACGCTACACACTACCACTAGCTGTGCCCATAACAATGATTTCTTTTGTGACACAGATGTCACTCCCTCCTCCAGGAGTTTGTCCAAGGCCAACAATTCACTTCAAATGGTTATTCTGAAAACCACGAGAATTAAAGTGCTTTGAAATACTATTACCATAGGACAGAAATGTTGTACTGATTTATCTATGTGCAATTTCATCCATACCCCTGGTCTCTTTATATCTGAATAGAATTCAGCCACAGTCATGGATTTACAGCTGTGACCAGAAAAGAATTCACAAGATGGTAATGGGAAAAGGAGCCTTTTGTTCTATGTTTTATTTTCATTCTATGATTGATACCAATAGTTTCATCTCTCTCTTCCTGCATCCAGAAATGAAGCCACAAAAAGTATATTTACACTCTGTCCTTCACCTTATATAGTAACATTGGCCTGAATGTAACATCAGACCTAAGAGCTCCAATGCTGAAAAGGACCATTGGTTAAAGGATTCCATTTTCATCTCTGCCCAAGGGGGAATAAACACCTCACTCTGACTGCTTTTGTTCTTAACATAATATCTAGTCAGTGTTTTTCCCTATTACACATAATTTGGGCAGACAGGTAGCTTCAGAACAGCCTAATTCAAGGTGGTGATGTGATTTGAGAATACATAGAGCTGGAGTTTTACGTGTATTGTTCAATAAACATTTAGTGATTTTCAGTGCATTTAAAATAAATTAATGCAAAATAGTATGAAACACACGTTTGCTTTACTCAATGTAATGAAATTATGTATAATAATGCATAGCTTTTCAGTGCTGCTAGAATTTCATTTTATAACATACTAAGAATGACGAGAGAACAGATTACTATTCATGGAATGCCAAGCAATGAATACCATATGCAGAGAATATACTGGTACTCCTATTGTCAAGATGAAACACTGTCCGAAAAGAGCTTTTGGAGAATGTAGACTTTAATGCAATTTAATGAAATTTCAAAATCAATATTATCAGTATAGAGCCTCAAAACAAGTTATTTTTACCTCTTGAAAGAAAGGATGAGAGAGCTGTTTAATTATAACACCTATATTGTTAGGTATGGATATAAAACACATGACTTTTCCCATATCGGTATAATAACTCCTCCGAGCCCCTCTCTCCCCACTCCCATATAGACATACATTATTCAGCATGTTAGAGACCATCTGGAACTTGCTCCTGAAATAGCTCAGGACTTGATGACCTTCCAGATATGCTGCAAAAACCATTTGTTTGACAAGGGTTTGGGGGAAGGTTGAGGGTGTGTTGTTCCTGAAAGGATTAAACAGGCTATTTTACAGTTTTGATTAATGCCTGATTTAATTTACTATTTGCATGTGACTGTTTTTGATGCTAAAAGGTCAACCACTTTTACTGTTGAGCTTAATGACTGCTTGCGGTGTTTACTGCTTAAATATAAATATATACATGAACAGTCACTGGCACCGGGCCTGATTAATGCCCATTAAAGTCAATGAGAAGACTTTCATTGCTGAAGGTGATGGGCTTTTTGTAGCACAGTACCTTTCCCCTTAAAAGTGAGCAATACTTTCATAGAGCAATTGTAACTGCAATCCTGCAGTTCACTTTAGGACAGCTAGGTGAAAGGCAGATTGAAGTCCAGCTAAATGCTGGTTTCTGCCATGTGATAACTGATAAATATAAATAATGCATGTTCTGAAGATCCACAGCTTGTGTAAGCACCTGAGAAATAAAATCATAAGCACAACTATATATAATTAATGATAGGCAACTGCATAATACTCATCCTGCCTTTGTTTCACATTTTCTTATAGCTTTCCATGCTTTTAAGGGCAGAGTTTAGAATCTATGTAAAACCTCTGTGGCAACAACAAAACTTCTGAATACGGTATAAAGAATGATGAAAGATCGATGATGTGGTTAAAAGAATAGTGCACAGAGAAGAGGGTATGTTTATAGTGCTGGAATGAGGTTAACACTTTGGTAATTTACCAAAAAAAAAATAATCAAAAAACCCTCAGCATTGCATAGTTTTTAATTTACCTGGTGAGAGTTAAATAGTCCAGTCCCTCATACTGCCATAAATAGGGTCAATGGATTGCTACCACAGCAAATATCACTATAAGCAAAATATACATTTACAGGGAGGTATGGTAGAGGTTCGGAAAGATATTACATAGGTGGACCTTAGGAAAATAATCCATGCAAGCCTATAAAACAATTACATTTCTTTGTATCACAAGTCAGGAATTTGCATTTGAAGGCACAGAAAAATGTCACGTACTTCTCCTCTTGCACCAAAAATAATTTCTGTCGAGTAGGAAACAAAAAAAAAAAATCTGTGCTGAACTGGAATAACAAAACACACAGAAAATGAATGAATGAGTGAATGAGGAGTGCATTCTTTACTGAGATGATGAGGAATGCATTGAGTAATGCACCTTTGAAATAGCTGATTTTCACTGCACTATGAAGGAATTATTTTATCAGTGTACTGTATATATTCCTTTCAGCTTCGTGAATGAACAGTCATAACGAATTACTATGTATATGTTTAGAAGTCACAGACAGCTTATTACTTCAGTATTCTCCTTGCTTTCAATCACAAAATATTAGCTGGATCCAGTTTGCTGAACAATCCACTGTATCAGATTCATTGCGTTTCCCTCAATTTTTGCCCCCCACAAAATTGAGTTCTATGAAAAGCTGAAAGGAGGATGACTTCTTCCCATGATTGTTTCCTGCATGAAATCCAAGACAAGCTATAAAGTCACACACAAACTTAAGCCAGCACAATTCCTCAAAGAAATAAATCTATCTTTAAGTAGTCCAGATCTAGAAATGTTCTCAGCCTTACAGGAAAACATATAACACTGCACTGTAAATCTCACACGATCAAAAATCTGATTCTTCTGAAGAGGGATGTGGCAGACTTTATTTCTGCCATCCAAGCTGGGTACAACAGAACACAGTTGGATAAAGCCATCATTTAATTAAGAGAGAGGCTACTTTTTTGTAAGTACGGTGCATGAATCGCTGCAGGTCAGACTGCTGTCAAATCTTTTTCATGTCTATGTGAAAATCCAGTATGTGGATCAGAGACAATCTTTAAATTCTGATGCAGAAGGACACATTAATAATAGTCTTCTGTATTCAAGTGAAACACCTGAAATAGAGAGGCACCTGCCTGCAGAGAGGCAGCAGTGAATGAATTCTTTATTTTGCTCTGTTCACATCCCCAGCTTTTGCTTTGTTTACTAACCTGTCTTTAACTCTTTAGCTCCCTCTCAATTCTGCCCTTCCTATTCTCTCCCCCATCCCTCCGGAGAGGAGGGATGAGCAGCTGATGGGGCCCAAATCCCTGCTGGAGCCATCCATGACAGTTGTCAACGATACTTCAGACGTGTGAATCTCAGATGTAAATAGTATCTATACTCACATAAGACACACTTCCTGAGTTCAAAATGTATATTTTCTGCAGAGCTAGTATTGCGGGCTATTTTTAAGATTAAAAAAATGCTCTATATTTTAATGCTCACTAATATAGCAAACTCCAACGTTTCCAAATTTTGGTGCCAGAGACACATCTCAAGTAACTTGTACATGCAGATATTGATTTTAAAGCCAAAATTCTACCAAAAGACTCCTCTAAGTGTATTTTCAGTTCCACCAAGAAGGCAAGGTAGTTAATGCCACAAGCTCACTAGACACAGCTTTGAGTTAGCTCAGGGAAAAGCATCTTACAGCACTGGCCACATTTCAAAACTGAACTCAATGAAAAATATGTCCCCTAAAACTTCATCTCAGTCAAAAAACATTCCTTATAGTTTGCTGCGCTGAACTCTGACCACTGAGTCAGTGCAATTTAAGCACTATGGACTTAGCAAGAAAATAACGAGATTTGTTTTTTTCTCATAGAGCTCAGTGAGAAGCCATCAGAGGGCAGAATGTGAGGGTGGCGGTGACTTCAGGCACCGCTGGTGCGATGCTGCCAGCAGTTCCCTGTCAGAGTCCTTGGGGCTGAGAAATGATAAGAGGCTGCACAGTCCTGTGGGGTTAAGCAGCTTGACAAGGTGAGCAGAGTGCAGGAAAGGAGCTGTTAAAATCCTTGAATCAATTCTCTGGAAACATGGGAAAGTTCTTCACACGAGCCATGCCAAGCTAATTTTTTTTTTTTTCCTTCTTTACTGTAAAGATTCAAGTCTGAGCAAATTGGAAGGCTATGAGAATGCAACTTTTATTTTAGCATAACTCAAAAGCATTTGACATTACAAATGGCTCTCAGTTAACTCCCACGAGAAGTCCAACTATACAAGGGTATTAGATTAGTCAGAGAGGGAGGAAATAGACGCACTGCATGATCCTGAATTTGCCATGAACAAGATGATACTATGATTTAGACTTCATATAAGTAGGGTAATCCACTGTCACTATAGATGTGATGATAAATGCACTGCATTATTACAGTATAGACATGAAGCCGAAGAATACTAAGAATTCGAGCATATCCAAACTATGTGAAAATGAGCTTGGTGGCATTCGCTTCAACATGTCAAGGCAATTCCAGATATGTGGGAAAAGATTCAAAAATATAAAGGATTTCTGGCACATCACACTGACTGCTCTGACTTTGACAGATGCCATTCTTTTGACAGTAGCAGAGCGGATTTGGGTGGAAGCAGAATTCTAAATAACAGGAGAGGAGTCTGGAGAAGACAGCGGACTTGAGCTCTTCATTTAGTTTTACAACTTTTTTTTTTTTCCCCATTCCTTCACATAGCTCAGCCCTCTGAAATTCTGCAAAATGAAATACTTGGAGTTTCTTCTATCTTACGGAAAATACCTACTTTGTTTTCTAACAGGGCAGATGCAGAATTAACTCCAAAGAACAGGAAAGTTCTCTTCAGCTAAAGCTGGTACTGGAATTCCATACTTGCAGAGCTAATAAAAGTAGTCTTCCTTTAACAATTGCCCACAGTTGTTTATCATAAATGAATGTAAGCTATAACTTATTTTTCATTGAAGTTTGCAAGGCAGATATTTACAGTTGTTGGTAGGTCTCTTTTGCTTGATTTTGAACACTTACAAGTATGAACAGTTCTCAACTGAGCAGCAAATTTATGTAAATATTACATTTTTTGGAAATTCCGATGTTCAAATAACATGATATTTCATATGATTAGTCCAACACTGTTGCTACAACTCAATTTTTTTTGTATCTTATTCTTTCCTGAGAGTTAGTTAAGTACATAGCATCATCTCATGACGCCTTATTCTATAACACATTTGCCTTCATGTACTGTAAAAACGCAATAAAGCAGAAAACTACAGGGCAGAATGGGAGCAAGAATCACACTGGTAGGACTGCTGAATTAAGGGGGAAAAAAAAAACAACCGTATTTTGAGGTTTTTACTTTTTCTTAAAAAAAAAAAAAAAGAAGAAGAAAAATTCCATTTTCTAACTCACCCTTTGCATGAGTTTTATGATTTCCCAATCAACATCACCACATGAATTTTTAGTCAAGGACTGAAAATACTGCTCTTGAAGACTATTAACTGCATCTATTCTGGAGCAATGACTTCCAAATTAAAGGTCGTGACAGTTATGAATGAGGTTATGAGCTTTTTTACCCTACTACTTGGACTTATGTCTTCAACAGAAGTGGAAATTTAAACCAGAAATAGGATTGCAACATGACAAATGAATGAAACTCTGAACTACAGAAAGCAGGGCTAAGAGGAGGTCATCCGTAAGGCAATGCAATGAATCTGTGATGTTGATGTTTTGACAAGCGAATAGATCACTCAGGTCCAATGCCTGATGCAAGCAATGCAGCATTTTCTGCAAAGCTTTATCTTAAGAAAACAACAACAAGCCTTCCTTCACAGAATTTAGATTGGATGATTGAACAAGTATTTTTAACCAATATCGCTGACCTTGCTTCTCCCCTACAAGTTGAATTATTCTCTCACTTTTCTGATCTTTCTTGATTCTTTCCTTGCCTTTCTTCTCTACAAACTGGACATCAGTGTTTCTTTCCCTACCCCTCATTCCTTACATATAAAGGTTGGCTGTGAGTTTTATTGGCTTCAAAGTAATGCAGAATGAAGTAGGACTTCGTATCAAGAAATCAATGATACACTGAAAAACTTTTTAATTAGACCACTGCAATCCTGAATTAAACCTGAGATACAAAGATTAAATAACTGCTTACATCATTTTCAATGTGTGGCTCACCATAGTGAAAAAAATCAACTGCTGAGTTATGAAAACTGATGAAGTCTTGCTGAGTGCAGAAATTTACTTTAGCACAACAAAACAATGAAGTTTTATGACCCAATTCCTTTGCACTAAACTACTTTAATTAAGGACTACTATGATAAGAAAGAACTTGAAAAGCTATGTGGTAAGAAGACACACTCGCATTTAGATGCTGACATATGAAGTCAGCATTTTCAAGAATATTACTGTACTTCAGTGTTATATTTTCAAAGCCATTAACTTCTCCTAACACATTTATATCTAGAGATCTACATGCAAAATTCTCATCAGTCTTCATGACTTAGGAGCATGCAAAAGACAATATTCCTTAGACACCTGTTTTCCCTGAGTGACTTCTTGATGTTGTCCCTCTCTGCTGAAATTTAGACATAAAAATTAACAATTGTTTTAAGTTTTATACCCAGATTTTTTGAAGCCAGCACAAGTCCCTTGATCTCAATGAAGACATACTGCTCTACAACTAGAAAATCTGGCCTCCAGAGCTCATTATGTTTAAAAGTGTAACTAATCCCACAAGACCATCTTTCAAAACGGTCATCTTTACATTCACTTTAAGAATAAAAATGCATGGGGAACATGCTAAGGGAAAACCTGCACTTAAATGATAGCAGTGCTATACTGGTCATAATCTTATTGAAGCACTATAGAATTATGTAGCATATTCATCAAAACATATATGCAGATGTATGAATAGTGAATATTTGTGAACATACTCATGTTCAAGCATATTTGCAGTCTTCTATACAATCTTTCAACATCTGAAACAAGTAGAAGTATGTACACTTGTTTTTAACAATACTGTAGTTCAAATGCCAAAATTATACCATCTGTGCAGAACAAAACATTATTTCACCTCAAATTACTGTGTGACAAAGTCAAGAGACTCCAGATTTACTGTTTTTTTAAGAGGTATCTGGACTATAGCAGGAGTTCTGAAATGCCACTTGGCTTCTCACTCTATTGCTAGGGATCTAAATTCCTTCACAGAGCTCACACTTCTGCCAGTCCCTCTGGGCAGCCCTAGCAGAAGTGGAGGCTGTCAGGACACATAAACTGTGCCATTGTTATTCTCGCTCTATCAGTCATTATCAGTCAAGAAAAAAGCGAGCTTAGGCACTGAGATACAGGCTGCTCAGCGTGGCTGGCAGAAAGATAAAAATGAAAAACTTTGTTCATGGGAAGCAGCTGCAGCAATCAAGAAGTACACAGGGCCTTGTGGTTGAATGCTGGACAGGGTAAGCAACAACAATGAGCACAAGAGATGCATGCACATAACAAGACTCATGCTTAGCTGTGCACAAGTTGCAGTTTTAAAATGTTAACGTTGGCCTTTAAGTTGTATATGAAGCACCAACCATAAGACAGAGACATTCAGAAGAACCCTCTGAGCAGGGAGGTCACTCACAGCAGTACAGCGCTGTTACTGCTCACGTGTCTTTCAGCATTGCACCTTCTCACAGTACTATTCATTTTCCCCAGCATTCAAATACTCCAAACAAACAAGCAAACACACAACCTATGTGCTATTCTGAGATACTAGTGGGGTGCATTTAAAGGCAATTTTTTTCTTTTAATTAGGATTAACTAACTGAATGAAACTTCTGAGCTTATTTATCGGCCATGACTAGGCAGGAAGTTCCTCCAGACCTCTTTGAACCACACATTTTTAAGCCCTTTTCTAGCAGCCATATCCCAGTTCACTTTGAAACTCTGCAGAATGACTTCATAAGCTGACGTAAAAGCATTCATTTCCTTGAAATAAAAGCGCATAAGCGCAGCTAGGTATTTTTATTAAAATGTGTGTGCAAAAAAGGCATAGACGAGCAACTTACAGTTATATTTCTAAGAAAACGTATTCTATACAAACTATTTTGTTAAAGAATCTCAAATCTAAAATGTTTTACTGACAGACTGAACATGGATAGTTACAGTTGACTGTAACTGTGCACATGTAAATACCAGCATGCACTCAAGAGTTTGAGAAATTCTGTTGCATACCAATAACCCAAGACATGAAAATGTGTGCTCCTTCCTCAGTGATCCAAAGCTAAGCAGATCAAGATCTGACTACGTTTTCTAAATTAAAAATTCAAATCAGAATGTGTAAACTAGTTTATCATAATAATTACATGAATTCCAACTAAGTATTACCTGGTAATTACAAGGAGCGCTATTAGCAAGTTCAAAATACAATTTCAGTTAAATCTACTGTCGTGAAACACAGCAACAGACAGGTGCATCCAAACATCAACAAGTGGCAGGGAAATTACAGACGCCTGCCATTGGGAAAAAATGACATTAACTCACTTCTGTATTTCATGCTACGTCAGTCAACAAGAAAGTCACAGTTTCTATGCCTTACAGGTTAAAGTGTTCTTGAAGAAAGGATGCAGTGAACAATTTGGGAAACAATTTACAATGCAAAAGCTGTGCAGCACCAAAGAAGTCTGTGTGCATTTGTCATTAGCAAAAAAAATAGGTTTATGCCTACCTACAGTTTTGCTTTTCATTTTTCAGCATGTGCACCAGGTGCCGTGGAGAACAATACGAGAGGTGTTCTCATTTTAATACACGTAACCTAGTTTAAGAACATTTTATGTCTTTTTTTTTTTTTTAAAAAAAAGGTAACAGAAAAGCAAAAGAAATAAAGCGCACTTTAGATTTAGCTCTCTGTGATTGAAAAATTAGCAGTCTGCAGTCAAAAAAGCATGATTACATGTTGTGAAAACTGTCTTTGAAAAATTTAGCATCACTGGAAATATTTAAGTTGGAGAAGCTGCAATTTCGGGGACATCATTTTGTTTGTTCTGTACCACGTGCTAAAAACAAAATATGTAGAACTGAAATACACAGAAAAACATACATTCCATGAGCTCAGTTCATTGGGATGCAACACTGAGGAGCATCTCAGTGCAAGTCAGACTCTACAAAATTCCAACTGTACGTAAATAAAGAATTACACATTACATATCTGTCAGTAAAACAAATTCAACTGCTGGTGTTGTCTCTCCTCTAAATCACTACACTGATGTGACCAGATTGTGTTCTGATGCTTGAATATTTGGTGTTATCTTTTCCCTTAAAGTGCTCCACCAAACTCTTCTGAAACTTCCTTCCTTAGTTTACTCCCTAGCTTACTAAGATTTCATTCAATGTCCTTAGAAATTCAATTTAAACTACATTGCCCTCTGATGCAACAAGTACTGAATCAGTTATTCAGAACAGAATAAATAAAGTGAAGTTTCCCAGAAAGATACCCAATCCAGGGACACTTTCTATTTTCTGTAGGAAACAGTCTGTTCAATATCCTAAAGCTACATTTATAATTAACCTTTTCAATCCTAACAGTTTTCAGAGATCTGATTCCAAACCATTTTTTCACAAAGGCCTAGGACTGTCCCGGTGCTACAGCGGTGGGGTCCAACTCCCATATCTGCTGGGACAACAGGAGCCAGGCTGCCATGTGAAGGAAGCTTTGGGAGAGGACTGAGCTCATTGAACTACATTTTTCCAAATCCTGGGTCTCCTCTTTCTTCCTCCATGCATTTTGAGTACAAGTAAACTAAAGGTCTATTAATATCTTACCAAAGCAGAAGAGGGCTCCTACATCGCCTGTGAAATCTAGTGCTTTCCTTTTAGCAATTAACACCCAATTTAAAAATCAGAGACTCATACCAGCACAGCAGTGAAAAGCTCAAGGGCATTATTTCACTGAGTCAGCTGAATTTGAAGGAGCGGACAACTACTTCAGTTCACTCAGCTTTCTAATACTAACCAAGCTTCACATCTTTGTAAGAGCATATTTTATAAAAGTCAGTTCCCATACCCATGATAGAAGCCCTCTAAATCTGAATAATGTATTTCTAATTAAGGTTCAATGCTTCTTAGACTTGGGATTTTCACTTTTTTTCCAGTAAAACTACAGAAGACTGTACGGTCAGGAACAAGCCAAAGAGAACATGCTGACATCTATAGTCATCAGGAATATTAAGAAATAAACTATGTAGTGTTGTATACATGGCCACTGAAGAGATGAAGGAGGATCTGTTTTTGTCTTGACCTTAGACGTCTCTAAAGACAAAAACAAATATGTGCTCTTTTAATGACAGATACACGTTACTCAAGGACCTCCTTCAGTCTTATAAAACTTAAAAGAACCATTTAGCTCATTCCTGTTATTAACAGAGAGCAGGGGTGACTATCTACTATCTCTACTTTCCTCATGAGGCCACCTAAGAATTTCTCACTTGGAGTCAGTGTGCTTCCTTTCTCTGTCCTTTCCCAGCAACAAAGAGCTCCAACCTTTCTACATCTAATAGGTAGCTCATATGGATTCCTTTTTGTTTCCCTTTCTCCCACTCCCTTTTTTTCCTTTTCCTTTTCCTTTTTCACCTTTTCTTGTTCCTTCTCCTGTGTGTAAGCACACATATGTGTGTGTACACATGTGGACTTTTGAAGGCTTCAGACTTGGAAATTACATCATGATGAAATTTAATTCCTCTTGGCACACGCTGTCTCAGTTCTCCCTAAAATCACGACAGTAGATTTGCTACCTCCATCTTAGCTATGCATAATATCAGAGGCTCAGCCAGAATATTGTTTCACCTTGCTAGAAAAATGCATTTCTTGTGCTGCAGAGAAAGGACAAAATTGGAGCAATCTTGATGCTGCTCCCAAAGCAATGACTGGAAAAGTATCACAGAAGTATTCACACCTTTTTTCCAGAGTTCTAACTTAAGCCAAACGTAAGGGCTTAGTACAGAATAAGAAGTCTATAGAGGTTTTTTTTCCACTGTTTATCATGACTTTCACTGTTTATCCTGGTTGCATACATACAACCCATACATACAACCTCTCTGATGCTCTCATCCATGCAAATAATGGCTACAGGGGGTAGGTTGTCTCTTCCTATCTGAAAACTGAGATTTACTGCCAAGGAAACCCCTCCAGACACATACAAGAGAGCAGCTTCCCTGGTGGTTCAGCAGAGGAACTCGGAGCAGCAGGACAGCACCCTGCACCGGGCCCAGGAATTCAGTCACTCAGATGATTCACACCTATCTACTCTGGCATTTGTTCCATTTATCAGCAATCCAACTTACCCAGTGCCTTATTCAATACAAGTCACAAACGAGTTTCCAATGAGCTACATTAATTTTTTCCAGATATGAAGACAACCACTGTTCTATGGAGGAGTAACGTCATCTGTTCTATTTTATCACTAAGCTGTATATCTTCACCACCCTGTTTCATTTTCCAGTGTAGTCATAAACAATGATAATTTCAAAGGTTTTCCCACAATACATCACTGAAATTAAATTATATCTCTTGCCTTTCATTTCCTGAGGTTTAAGCAGCGTTATTATCTCTTCCATATTTTCAGTCCTTAACTCCAAGGTGTTTCAATATGGGCATCTGAAGGTGTTTTTCATTCATTTAAAGTTATGTTTACATGCAGAACTGTTTTGCCTTTACACTAAAGCCCTTCACAGTGCTACAGTGATTAAAAAACAAGTGAAAAATAGAGCCTATTGAAAAACAAGCCTGTGGATTTTATCACGTACAGAATCTAAGCTGCAAAACAGCAGATTTTTGTATTCACAAAGCATAGTTAACAATGAAGTCGAGATTTCTCAGTTTTTCTCACAGTTTTGCCTTTGATTTGCAGAGTAATAAGAACGTGTTCTGGGATGTTAATTTACTGACCTACATCTGCTGATACTTGTCTGCTACTTTGAGTGCTTTCACTCATGGCAACATATACTTCAAACTGACATATCACAAAGGAGAATAAAAGGTTATTCTGAAACGCTGTTATTTATAACAAATATAAACTTGTAATTAAACTGAACAAAGTTAGACAAATATGAAGTTATGCGAGCCTAGTAAAAAGAAAAGGAGAATGATGAAATAGGGAGAGGAGAGAAAAAATATGCAAAGTATTACGCATGGACGTATTCAATTTTTCAAGAACACAACTCTATTAATTGCAGTCAGTGTTATCTCACACTTAGAGAAATTAGAGAAATATTTTAAGGAATTTATTTTACAGATTATTACTGATGCTAAATAAGTTGATCCTGATATAGACTCCTGCAAAGTCATGAAGTATTTATTTACGCTAATGTCTGTTTTTTTCCTTTGGTTTTATGTTGTATAGTGTAGTGGTTCCTTAATAAGCCAGAAGAAATAACAGCAGTTACAATGAAATTTATGGGTTTGTTTTTTTTTTTTTGTTTTTTTGTTTTTTTTTTTTTTTTTTTTTTTTAGACAATTTATGTACATTGGGATAAGAAAGGCAAATGTACATAATTTACGTGTTTGGTTAAAAAACAAATGTGAAAACATGTTCAAAATCTTTGTCCGCTCGCTTTGTTTGAAAGCAATTTAGGAGTTTCAGTGAGAAGCAATTTTCACGAGGCAAGTGGAAGTAGCATTTATCTGCAATATTATAAACCACAATCACTTTAAATCCCATATTTCCACATTCATTTAATCACTAAGAAGAGAAGTCATGCTGCTAAAATATTAGGTAGTTCATTTAGAACAATATCATTACCTAGTCATTTTGAAATAACCTTATTTTTCAAAGTGAGATGGAAAGAAATGTCTATTGCCTTGACTTGCATTACAGTAGCTTGGAGAAGTCAGTCCCATCTGTTCTATGGGCACCAAGAATGGGAAAGGATAATGAGTACACTCTGATAAGGCTACTGATTGTGGTAGAAATACTAAATTAAACAGCCGCAATCCTCAGCTGGAGGATTTACTTGCTCACTGAATTCCCAGCAGAGTCTCTGGGACATTCTTCTGCCCCAACCATTCTATCCTAAGCAATTCAATTTCATTTTCCAATACTTTTCCAAATGTTCTCAGATGTCTGCTTTTCCTCCTGCCATTAACTTCATAAGAGTTAGCTGATGCAGCTCAGTCGCAACTGTACTGTTCCCGGCATTCATTTAAAATAATGCCCACAGCTGCTGTAGTTCAATCAGCAGTTACATTTAAATCCAAATTGTGGAATCATAGGCTCATTTGGGTTTGAAGGGACCTTTAAGGATCATCTTGTTCCAGCCTCCCTGCATAGAAAAGTAGTATTTCCTATCTCTGAGCAGAAAATACCATAGCTGCTAAAATTTATATTTATACTACTTTAACACATAACGCTGACAGCACTGTGACAGTGCAACGCAGCACTGGTCTTGTACTCCTTTTTAGAAAAATAACTGAGAGATCTGATACCTCGTTATAGCTTCATCAAGAAGAACTAAAAGACATATTGTCTAAAACCCTAAGTGGCCTTCTAAGCATAGAGCTTTTTGAAACACAGAAATACTTAAGAGTTCTGAAATGGGCCTTATGCAGCCCAAATTCCCTTCACGGAGAGTAAACTCAAGACATCTATTTCTTCATGAATTCCATCCCTCAGGAAGACTGCAAATCAGGTGAAACACAGTCAAGTGTTTGTGTTCTAACAAAGACAAACATGTAAATTTAAAATAAACACACATTTTAGTCTAATTGCTGTTACATTCTAATGCTTGAAGTTACAGAACATCCCAAGTTGAAAGAGATGCACAGTGACTATCAAATTCACCTCCTCCTTACTGGCTTTTTTTTTTTTTTTTTTGTTTCCCAGGGAATCACTTTGTTACAGCCAAAGTGCATACAAATATCAGACAGCATTCATAGAGCTCTGCATGAATGCAGAATTGGCACCCACAAAATGAGATGCACAATTATAGTAGCAGTCTAGGAACACATGCATCTACCCACAGAGACAACTGGCCTAAGCCAGATAGATGAAACTGCTCAAATATCTAAGTTATCTGCCATGTCAGTACAAAATCACACTTTTTTTAAACATACCAAAGGAAGGTGAGGCCGAGCAGTCTAGAAAATAAATCCATGATATGTACATGTTTATTTACAATCTCTGGGAGTTTCTAAGCCTGAGTAACTAAAGCAACAATAAATAAAAGGAAGCACTCAGAAAGCTGTCATTATGACCTACTACAGGCGTCAACTTACAGGAAAAATTTAGTTACCCACTCCTTGCGCTCACTTTAGGAAATTGAAACTCTTTGAAAACTCATCTTCCACAATGGGATAAATCAACATTTAACTTAGAAAAGAGAAAAACAAGACTGAACACGACACAAG
>NW_024884855.1:1755113-1903170 GCF_019232065.1 Centrocercus urophasianus | reverse complement strand
TTTTTTTTTTTTTTTTTTTTTTTTTTTTTTTTTTTTAATTAAACTATCAGCCTTCTCTTTAATGAATACCTAGAGAATATGATTTCACAGAAAGGATTTCCTTCTCTTCACAGGTATTTTAAAGTACTCTTTAAATTGCACATCAAAGTGATCTACCAGTACAGTAGAAAGGGCACCTCTATGTAAGTGCATCAAATTGGCTGATGACACATTTATTGATAAGATGGATGTAGATAATGTCTGTGCGTTCAATAATCTGTGTTGGCTATTATTGCATCTGTAGCACGGAATCGTGGTTAGAAGAAGAATAGATTCAGTCCATGATTGTTTAATAGCAGATGAAAATTACATAGCTGAAGGCAAAAATCACAAAGCAGACACGACAAAATGAGACTCCCTTCTTAACATGCATTTAGAAATTAATTTTCTGGAAGAGTACATTGGCAGCAGCCATTTACTGTATCTGTTCATTTGGGAGCACATTGAGAAGCAGCTTCTCAATCTGAAGGATCAAATTTGACACAATTCATCAGACAATAACAGTGAAATCAAAAAGACAGTAACTGGAAAATGTAATCCTCCCCTGAAATTTCCTTCAGCTCACCATCTGCTTCCATTCTATTACATCCCACTGGGGACTCACTGCCTTGCAGCACGTCCTCTGGGTAGGCTCGCCACAAACGTACACGCAATCCCTGCAGCATAAGGAGAATCACAACATGCTGAGGCTTTATCAGTGCCTGCAGTGGAGAGACCTGGGCCAGCCACACTCTCACACAAACCCCTCATCAGGAAATAGAGAGGAAATACAAAGGGAGAATCTCCCGGGTGAGACAGGGAGAGGGAGGTAGCTCAGCAGTTACCACCTACAGCAAGACAGGTTTGGTGCTGCCCAGTTGTTAGTGGCTGCTACTCCTGGGGTAAGTTACCAGAGATCTACACAGCAAGAACAGCCTGCAATGGTTCTTCTCTGCTTCATGTTCACTGCACATAAGGGACGTGCACTAAGCAGCATTTCTAATGCTCTGCCCATCACATCAGCTTCAAAGCCTCAAGCATTGCAAAAGTTAGTGACACACTTTGGATTCCATATGAGGAAAAACTTTTCTCACGCAACAAATAAAAATGCTTCTCAGAAGTGCTGCTGAAGAGCTTTAAAGGAGTTTGCTTAAATTTTCCCAGGTTTCGTTCCTCGTTTTGTTAAGTTTCAGTTATTATTTCCTTGATCTCTCACGGTCAGTTCAAAATACACAGACAAATTTCAAGCCAAGTGAAAAGAATTTGCATTTCTATTTACATTTCAAGAGCCATTATGTGTTAAGCTCATGTGCTTTCTTACAACAATGCCAGAACATCCAAATGCTCAACTGCTTGCACCTGGTTTTTACAAAAGGTCATGTTGATTTTCCACAATGAAAAGTTCATACCTTTCTACTTAGCAAAAATGAGAAATATTTTAAAAAGAAACAAAGTACGCATAATGACTTGCTGTTAATTTACTGAATTTTTGTTGTCTCAGACAGGTAAACTAAATCAGAGGACAGACTGTTCTCTGCAACAGCTGGCAGGAATCATAATATGTAAGAACAGGACACTCCTGAAAGCTTAAAAGCCCTTCTGAACACCTCTACCTCAATTTCACTTCAGTTGAAGCCTGAAAGCCTCATGGGACTTTGGACCCGATGGAAGCCTGTGACAACACATCAGTTTGGACAGAAGTGGCTTGAACAAAATTCCCCCCCTTTTTTTTTTTTTTTTTTTTTAAATCTACTCTAATATCTGTCTTTAGTTTCTTACCAAGCGATTAACACACACCCACTGAGCCTTCTAGTTTCTGATATAATAGAGCCTTTTTAACTACTGTAATCCAAACTTTATAACAGAAGTGAAAATTAAAAACAGACTGCTTTAAATATATGTATTTCTTCGTTTTTCTGTTTATTTTTTTCTGATCAAACCATTACCCCCCTGGTTCTATGCCAAGCATAGTTAAATTCAATTAAATCCAAAGTTATTCATGTTTTTCATTTTGCAGATTTTCAGGATGTACATTATTTT
Organism: Centrocercus urophasianus; assembly: GCF_019232065.1. Lineage (NCBI taxonomy): Eukaryota > Metazoa > Chordata > Aves > Galliformes > Phasianidae > Centrocercus > Centrocercus urophasianus. The sequence continues at coordinate 1,901,112 of NW_024884855.1, read as the reverse complement.
CTTCCAAAATCCTCACAAACTAAGATACTTTACTGAGTGATTTAAACATCAGCACCCTTGTGAAGACAGCTCTTACCTACGTTCAGAAGCATCTATTTTAAGATTTTTACAAGGGTGACTTTATCTTTCAGAATCCACTGTGCTGGTTCCTCCTACCCTTCTTTCCAAATGAGTAACCTGGCCCACAGCACCATTCACTGAGAGATATGGTGAAGACAAGGGCCAAATGAAGCACTTAGCTTGCTGTTGTTTCCTAAGGTACAGTGGAACATCATCCCAAAAAACATGTTGACTCCAAAGGTAGGAATGGGGAGATATCTGGGATATCTGGAATGCAAACTGTGCTTTGGCAGAGGCAGTCAAATTTTAGGGTCACAGACAGCTGACTCTACAAGTTTATGTCACAGATCCCTCATGACTCCTTGCAACACAGGTATGAATGTGCCTTTGCAAACATACCACCTGAGGACAGAAAGATTGCCACGTTTGTTATGGCAATGCATGCTGCCTGGGGCTTGAAATATAATCATTTGTAACACTGTTTATAACCCATTTTAGTAGCAGATTTCTGTAATCACGTCATTAGTTTATGTAAATCTCTATTTTAATGAGCCCCACCTTTCCAGAAAAGGTCAGAAATGTAACTGACAGATACTACACATTTTTACTTTGTATGTGCTAAGTATCTTGTACAGTCTGTGTTTCATTAAAGATTACAAGGCTATTCAAAACATTTGATAATTACTGAGTACAGTGCCGTCCTCTGGTCACACTTTTCAGATGCATCACCAGACATCCCCACCATGGCTGCCAACAACTCACTTTTAATAAGCTGCTTATGCCAGTCACCAGAAAGATCCCTGAGATTTCAGAGCTCAAAAACTCTGATGATATTCTAACAATATTTATAGCTTAGTAGATGGTAGGTGACCTACGTCAGATCAGTGAATGGTGTCAACGGCCACTGTCCCAGAAGGAACCCCATTACAATGCCTTTCATGCCTGCAATAATGAAAAATAAAGCCTATCAAGCTCACTCCTTTTTCCCCTTAAAGTTCACCTCTATCACAACGCCCTGCTCCCTCCCTTGAGTTAATAAAGCTTAGATTCTTGATATATTGTGGCTGTTGCCACTTCTTATTGTCATCTCTTGTTTTATACTTACTGAGAGCATGAGGGTTGTCAAGTACGAACAGGGTTTGGTTTGATTTTATACTGCAGCTAACGTATACGCTTACATCCATGGCTCCTAGCAGTTGTCACTAATAAGGGAAGTATCAGTAGTTAAAACAATGCATATGAATTACCAAAAGTCCTGCTATTCTCTAATAATTTCCATAGTTTGAAAATCAGCATGTCAAGTAATTATTTTAAACTATAAATTGGGTGCATTATTTTCTCATAACCCTCGCAATGCATTTCGTGATTAAACAAAGAGATAAATTCAACTCCAACTAAGCATGAGATATTCTGTAATGCCTTCATTACGAGGTTACATACTGGGGTTGCTCATTAGAGTAAATAAGTAGACAATAAATAAAAAATGAGTAAGATAAATGTTCAAGACATCAATGTAAGCTCAGCAGAGCTCCCAGTTCTCCTTTGATAATCACCCTTTGGAACCTCTCTGATTTCTGAGCGTGAGGAGAGCACTGTTCCCCTTTGTCAGCAACGCTGTGGGTGTTATAGGGCAGGTATCCCCAGATCAGCAGTCAGGCTTTGTTATTCCACTGACTGTGGCCCCAACTCAGTTTTGATTCATGGTTTTAATGAAGACTACCTCATGGATTAGAGTGACATCCCACTGTTCTGTTTTTTCCATCTAAAATAAACAAGTAAATGAGGTTATACTTCGTTGCTTACAGACTAAAGACAGAGAAGCAAGACAGAGAAGCTGGTACAGAATACATCTTTTCCTTTACTGTGTCTCTAGCTTCTCCCAGGTAAGCAAGTAGGTCTGTCCTTGATTTGTTACAGTTAAGTAATGACAGATACAGAACAGACACAGTATTTCTAGGATATATACGTATACATTTGAAAGCATTAAAATATTTCTTTGCTTATCTGTTCTGCTGTAAAAGAAAAACATAGGGAAAATATATACAGGGTATTTAAGAGTACATTTTTCCCTCAAAATTTGCTCATTTTGATGATATTCATCATCATTAACCATAGGGTAGGCTTCCATTTCTTTTTCTTGCAGTACAGAAAGCTCATCAGCAGTGTTTGCACTTCTGCAGATTTCAGTCCTCCCACTGGTGGCAGGTCTGCATGCTAGTTAAATTCAATGAGAAAATTTAAATTACAGAAATATGCACATAAATATGCATTTCTTTAGGTTGCTTTCATTTCCTCCGCACTCCAAAAAAAAGACAGAACTACAGTCAGTGGATTAAGGAACAGTCAGAGAAAGAAGGATGGAGAGATATCAGATATCGCTCACTAAGCCACTGCAGTGACCTTGGTTCTTGCAGAGGAAACGACTCAAGGCATGTTACTGCTTCATTTCATTTCTCCTTTGCAACCTCTGGGGCACATAATGACCAGTTGTATAAATGGTGTGAAGCGTATATGGTGCTCTGGTGCGGATGGCATTTGCCTTCTCTTTTAAGAGAATTGTATAGAGAAACTTCCTTTGTTAGAAATTAAGGTCTCTAATAGCTTTAGTAGGCTTTCTTTTGTTTTGAAACGCCAGCTAAGTGAAACCAAGTCCCTCTCTTTTTCTTAAGCTATTTTTTCCTAAATCTTTGCAGATCAGGAACATTGCAGAAATCATTCTCTCATTGCTCTACCAGAAATTAGCATCTGCTGACTAGTTAAAACAAGATGGATCTTTCAGACTGCGCGTTTCAGAAGATAAAGAATTCAGCATTAAAATTACATTTATCATCCTTTGTGTAACACTGCACATCACAGCATCCCTGGAAGTCATTCTCACTCACAAGTGACAGCACTCTGAACCTTTAGCTTATTAGCCTACAAGTATGGCAATTTCTACATACTGCTTTAACAAGTGATGATGTAAAGCAGGCAGAAGCAGATTAATTAGAAAGTTAGGGCAGAATTAAGCATCACTTTTCAAAAAGTGAATACTTCCTGTCCTGTTTTTGCAGGAATATCAACAGGCTTCTGTTGCTTTGCCTACTATTCTGCAGTGCAATGTTCACTTGTTACAATTGCAGACTTTCCAGACAGTTCACCTGGACCAATACACTAAGTTTTGTTCCATGAAGTACCCATTTCCACCAGAGAAGCCAGTATAGTTTTTCATTGATTCCATGGATACTGAATACAAATACAGCGACTACCTCAGTATTCTCAGGTGATCTTCTTTCAAAATTTCTTTTCTTTTTGCGGATACAAATTGCACCCACAACCTCAGAAAATTTTCTAAACGTTTTCTGACTCAAAAAACAAAATTCCCATCAAAAAGGAAAAGTCTCAGCTAGTTCTACTAGAAGTAACAAATGCACAGTCACGTTGACTGATTTCATCAAGGAGAGACAATAGTAACCTTCAGACACTTAATATTAACTGTGAGATAGATTCCCAGGAGTATATGCTCTTAATGACATCAAATGTAATGGAACTCAAGGACATAAGACAAGATTTCCACCCACCACTGAGGAATGCGATGGAAATTTTTCATGGGATAAAGAACAACAGCATAATTTAGAAATAAAATTGGGTGCATTCTTATACAGAGACATGGTGGCAGCAGGAGAAGAATAAGCACCATTCTGGAAATCTTCCCTGGTAACCAAGTATAGGCTCTTCTACAGGAAGAAATACTCTGCTATGGGAGGTCCTCAGGCACTCCTAGGGGATTGAGAAGGGCACTGAGGATGTATGAGCTGCTTGATAGCTTTGATCAGAGCTGAACAAAATACCTAAGAGAAAATAAAACAGTAGGATGACAAGATGTGTACATGTTTCTGTACACCTACACATTTTAGACCTACCAGATACCCAATATAAAAATCACAGCTGAATGGTACAAATTAAGATAGATTACGAAACCAGAATCTATCTTGCTGTGAAACTTTTTAATCTTTCAGAAATACAACAATAAATTTGTGTTACGAAGTTTGTTATTAATCCTTTTATCATACAGATCCCACTGCCAGAATTTAGGCCCCTATAATTCAGTAAGATTTGTATGCTTGACATTAACCACATTCTTAAGTTCAAAGGAAAAGTCACTCTCAATGGCTTATTGGGTCTCGTGTACTCCGTAGCATTACGTGTGATTCAGAAGGCACCTCTTCCCTTACAAAACACTAACACTACAACACTTACACGTGCCTTCGAGATGCCAGCATGCCGAGCTGCCTACTGGTAGCTGCATAAAAAGTGAGTTGGGATAAAGTGCTGCAACAAAACAAAGTTAAGCAGGGATGTAAAGTTTTCAGCAGCAAAGTGCTGGTGTTGTGTTTGAGAAGACCCTTATTTTACCTAGGTATGTTCTGTCCGTAGCTGGAAGCCTTCCACTAATCCTAAGCCTTAGAAAATAGTTGCTAAATACAGGCACCCCAGTCTATGGGTAAACATTTTAGTATTTCATATTCCCACTTTTTTTTTTTTTTTTTTTCCAAATGTGAAGGAAGAAGTACTGAGACAAAACGCTCATGAAAACAACCTTTAAACTCACGTGGAAAAAATAGAATTTGGCAACCAAATGACCTTTGTCACAACATCTGCTTTGAAAGTTAAGGTGTAAATCAATTTTTTGTCATTGAGTTTTTCAACAAATCCCAGAAAATAGGAAATAATTAATTCTACTGAGATTACTTGCATACGTGCACTGTCCTTGTCATTGCCTCATTAGCATACATCAGTGAAAAACTTTTTCAAACTGAAGTTTTGCTCAGGAAACTGGAAATGTCTGCTGTCATTCTTCACAAACTCCAACGAGGATTCCCAATAAAGATGAGTTCTTTTAAAAAATACATTTTTCAGTGGATTTTCTACACTTTTGGAACAAAGCGCTTGTTCCATAACTTGTTCTATTTCAGCATTCAAAGTCTACAGCGTGATTTTGAAGATTGGGTCCAATCCCTTTTTAATTAATTACTTTTAAAGTTCAGTGAGACCGAACAGCAAGATCGAAAGGCTGAAAGTCTTAAAATGAACTGACAATTATTCCTGGGTCATCCCTTCTCAGATTTCATTTATTCAAAGACCCAGCAAAGCCCCACATTGTAAGGTGCTTCATTTCCTAAATTATTTCTTTAACTTTTTAATCTCATTTTTTAAATTATAAGAGTCATTAAGAGACTAATCTTGAGATTCCCTCCAGAGTTTTCTTAATAAGGCACATTTCATTCTGGCTGCGGAAGCTGTGCACTAAGACTCGTTTAGCAAAGTAGTTAAATACCTGTTAAGTACATCAGGGCTGCTGTATAGCATCACAAATAAACGTGTGCAGAACCAGAGTGCACTGGTAAGTTGGGTCTACACCATTATAACGTTAAGAATGTATCAGTACTATCATTAAATTAATAATAAAATTCCAGGTGAATACATTATAAAATTATACTCCAATTTGATATCAATTTGTTTTTATGTAATAATCATACATGCTTTCTACAGTAGTGGAACAAATAAGACAAATTTTTAATTATTTACTGATGAAATATAGTTTTCATTTGTTTTAAAATATAAGGACAAAGCATAACTTACCATTCTCTTCACAAAAATGCACTGTATTCTGTCTCCTTCCTTAACAGACAAGGATATATCAGGAAACACTGCCTACCTGAATAAGGCAGAATTCACAAGTTTATGTTTTTAAGTCCTCTGAAAAACTGTGGTTTCCAGCACAACTTTGATTTTCACTGATTTTCAATGAGGGAGAAATTGGAGTTAGGAATTTTGACCAAGCTATAAATGACTGAGCCTGCAATTCAGAAAGTCTCTGACAAAATTTCTAACCTCAAATAAGGCACAAGCAGGAACCATCATAACCTTCCTCACTGTTTCATGAAAACTAGTTTGGTAGCTTTCTTTTACTGTATAAGCTTCATACCAAACCTGTTCATTATAGTTCTTTAAAATGCTAAATCCCAGTTTACAAATTTACAAAGAATTATTGAACAGTATGCAAAACCTCTTCCTTTAAGTAACAGAAACATTTATTCTCCAACACTTCTATCCTCCGTATCAGGTAGGATTCTATTACATCAGTAACACTAAATGCACCAAGATGTAGAGCAGCCTCTCAAACTGAACAGAGCTCACAGCAGAGAAATATCCAATGCAGAAAGATGGGAAGGAGGCCCTGGCCACACAAAGACTGAACTGTCATGGTCAGAGCTGAAGCATAAAGCCATACCTGCAAATGTGATTAAACTGCACTACTGCTAACGTGGCTCAAAAGCACACTCGAAAATTCAGCATGGATACAACATGATATACAAGATAGACTCACTGATATAACTTCTGCTGAAATATAAGTAATAATCATGGCTATTAAGCATTAAGACTCCACAAGTACCATACATTAAACTGAAATAGAAGCACACACAGTTGTTACAGCTAGGATAAGTAAAACAATGCAACAAATGCCACCACTTTGTGACCAACCTATCAGACAATTTTTGCAAGCATCCCCTATGCTCAGCAACTCAGATCTATCCGACTCCCATTGGAGCTTGAACGTTTATGAAAAATTTCCACTAAAAAGCGATTACAGTTCTTATAACCACAGCTTCAAAGCAATTCTGAACTGTGAGTCGTCCAAGACTCACATTATACACACGAACAAGACACTACCTCATTTGTCTGTCTACAGTCTACCTTACTGGGATGTAAGAAGCAAGGTAAATGAGTCCACTTTTTTAGGTAGGAAGCATTTCATACTGCTCAGCTCTCTGCTTTTTTCTCTGAGACTAATGCAATCCTGGCCACTTTCTTTTGAAGCTTTTCCATTTTGGGGTCGGTTGGTTCATTTGGTTTGTTTTCCATTCTAACCTGCTTAGCAGTCTCTAGAATAGAAGACACATTAAACTAAAAGATTTTTGTTCTTTAGACACTCACCACTGCCTTAATATCTTATGCTTAACCAATTTTAAGGGTGTAACAGGCACATTTGGAGGTACAAGGTGAGTGTGCATGAGGGGCTCCGTTCAGAGGTGACAAGGTGCCCCTCCCCCACCTCCCGCTGGTATCTGTGAATGCTTTGCATTAACAGGCACAGCTACGTCTTGCCATTGTGTTTCCCCACAGATGTGAGAACACAGAATTTTCTGCATCAGCAGCGTGGGATCATAATAGGCTGCAAGGTAAATTGAAAGCTGTTCCCTTTAAACTGCTGTGCTGGGTCCTGATGTGCTTCACAAACAATTAAATTTAAAACATCTCTGGGAGATTTTGCTCTCTTCCAGAAATGAGTTAATAAGAATTTTCAATTACTCGTTATAAGTCCTCAGCAGAGCTGGAAGCTGGCAGAGCACAATCACTCTCTGCTGTGCTTAACTCAATGCAGCGTGTCCTTCCAGCCCACTGCAATCTCTGGAACTGTATCCCCAGGTCCACTGCCCACTCTTTTGGTGGGCCTTCAATTCAGGTACATTTGAGGCTCTATACGAGATCATTAGCATGACTTTAATTCCTATTTTAGCAACAGAAAGCAGAGTAGGTGACCATTAATACACTTAATGCCTGCACCTTCTGTGTCCTTTTGTTAACACCCATCCAGTACAGCCGTGCAAAAAAACCAATTCATGTCACAGTACACAGATACATGGATGTTTCACACACCATCCCTCAACCACGTGGATATCAGATGTAGTGAAGGAGGGGCAATTACAACTCAGAAGAGAAGGAGTGGAGAAATGTTTCCCTGCTGCCTACTACAACTTCAACACTAAGCAATGATCCGTATCACGTGAGTACAGCAGTGTTAATTACAGAGAAAAAAATATTTTAAGAACCATTTGAACTTCCAAGTGAATTATCTTCAGTCATTTTACACAATCCTAGATGAGCAATTTTGTAACAAACGTTGAAGCTGTTATGAATTATTTTGAAAAAGTTTGTGCAGAGGAATTTTCTAAGTTTCATGCATGATGAAGATTCTCTTGGAAACAAGCTTTAAACCTACGCCAAACATACTTGTGCAGGTGCTTATGTGCCAGCCAGCTGTGCACTGGTAAGTCCACAAAACATGACACATAAATCAATCATGGCAACAACTAAGCTCAAATTCCCTTCATATACAATAAAGTTTAAGAAAAACATTTTAAAAAAGCATTTGAATGATTAATACATAGTTAAGAGAATCTCAAGCTTTTCTGCAAGCTGGAAAAAATACATGTTTATAGCAAATGATTCTTTTCCCTAACCAAAGAGGATTTACCCTTACCAGGTAATCATCCTCTATGGTGGTTCTGTTACAATGCAGCTGAAGTCATACTGCGTTTAGAGCTCCAGACTGGTTTCCACCAGTAGTACCACAGCATTAAAAGAGAGAGAGAGAAATGGGGCAGAAGTTCAGACCATGCTGTTCCTCTACACGCGAGCTGACTGCCATCAGCTGAGCTCAGAAGACAAATTGCATCCTTCATTCTCTTACTGAAAAGGTATTTGAGTGAGGCACTGGCTGCAAAGCATTCAAGGTATAGCACGGTTTCACTTTGCAGGTATAGAAAAAAACTTGTTATTTTTTGCTTTAGAGCACTTTCATATATGAATTAAATACACTCTTGTGGACCTCATATTCCTTATTCTGCTTTTTTTTATATATATATTTATTTATAATCTGCTGGGCAGTGGAGAAATCTTACACTACAATAACAGTCGCTCCCTACTGACACAGATTATAGTTCCCTGTTTTTAAGGCAAGTCAGACAAGATTATAACATTTGTTTACCGATGCTGCAGCAGTCAGCTACTGCATAGAAACATATGGACTAAAAAGAAAAATAACCTGTTTGTACTGTTAAGGGAAATAGAACAAACTGAACGCATTGACGCTCTTCAGTCGTGCCCCTCTTTCCCACAGCACATCCCTGCCCCCCGCCCCTCTCCTTTAAATGAACTGCTTCTTTACCACTGGATGGACATGCAACTCTTCTCTAGAAATCTAGGGAACAAAGAAATACTCAAATTTCTACTGAATGCAGAAAAATAACCAAACAATGATATAAAGCAGCCATAAAATTCATACATCAAAGTCAAGGGAAATCTCTGTATTCTGCGGGTAATGCTTACAAGGTAAAGTGGCATGCAGATTTCTTATTTAATAAATTCCCACAGAAAATTAGTTTTTCACAGTGGGAAGAAATTCAAGGCTCGCCGCAATGAACAGGCAGGATCTAATCACTGTTCTGGCTTTGTAGATACACCAGGGCTTGCAGATATTTGAATGATCCAATTATTCTGTTGAGGCACAATCACCTTACCTGCATACTAATCAAGCAATATGCAACAAGAAACAAGGCTGGCTTTTCTGGAAGCTCTAGACTTATAAGGCTCCCTGGTTGACCTTCTGTCAATTGCATTAACTTCAATTCTATTAGCTCATCTTTTGCCCAAAGGTGACATATGCACAAATCCATAGGGAAAATTGCCTAAGTCAACTTTCCCCTGCACATGATGCAGAATAGTTGCTCAGCGATGCAAACAGAAGGCATTAGTTCTCAAGCTGGATACAGTTACACATTAAATAGCTACGAATTTTTCAGACAAGAAATCTCTTCAGAAACTAGAAGCCTACTTCCCATAAAAAGGACAAGATTCCATTTTCTAAAAGGAACACCATTAATTACTCATTTTTCTACTTTGTGAATGGCAAAAGGGGAAAGAAAAAGAACGGACATGGGCAAGATCATTTGTGGTATATCAGCATTTAGCATAATGGCTGTGGGGTTTCCTATTTCGTGAGGACACTTTTAGGAAATATAGCTTTATTACAGTTCTTTCTTCTTTTTTTTTTTTTTTTTTTTTTCTTTTTTTTTAAACCTGACTCCAGACTCAGATTTTGTTATATAGAACACTTTACTGATAGAATCTTGGATCACAGCCACCTGGAAAACATAATGTTAAAAGTTTTCTTCTGTTTCATTACAAAAAGCTTACTGCCTAAGTTTATAACAGCTTTCTTGTAAAAATAACAACCTATGGAAGCCTTTTAAATATCTGACAGGATTTCATATAGCCACCTGGTCATGATTCAGCTGAGATAGAGTTGATTTTCTTCATAGAGTCTCATATGGTGCTGTGTTTTGGATTTAGGAGGGAAATAGTGTTGATAACACTGACATTTGGCTGCTGCTGAACAGTGCTTGCACAGAATCAAGGACTTCTCTGTTGCACTGCCCACGAGGAGCTGGGATCACACAGTCTGGACAGCTGACCACAACTACCAAAGTACATCCCATACCACATGGTGCTGTGCTCAGCAATTTGCGGGCAAAGAAGGAGAAGTGGAGATATTTGTAGTGGTGATTATTGTTTTCCTTGGAAACCATTATGTATGATGACCGCAGCTTTCCTGGAACACCTGCCTGTTGATGGGAAACAGGGAAGGAATTCCTGGTTTCACTTTTCTTGCATGGGAAACTTTTGCCTTGCTTAGTAAACTGCCTTTGTATCAACTCACAAGTTCCCACACTTTCTCTAACCCAGTTCTCTTCCCCATCCCACCCAGGGGCTGAGCAGGGGTTAAACCACAATATCACCTCAACTCATAAAAGCCACCAATTTCTCTGCATATTTCTGATCCTCAAATACATAGCAACTCAAGCAAAACCTACAGTACATAGTTCTAGGCCTAACTGGCAGCCACTTTTTTAATTTTCAGCCTAGAAAAATGGTGATAAATCACACTTTTTTTTTTTATTCCAACCATAAAGGCATTTACATAAAGTGCCCGCTCTTCTAAAAAACGCATGACCTTAAGCAATGCTGCACATAGGCAAGGAGAGGAGAATAACAAAGGACTTTGAAAGTATCAAAAGGCATCGCTATGTCAAGCCATTAATCTTGGAGCTCATCATTAACCAAAGTGACAGCATTACTGGCTCGAGATGATGTGGTACACACGTAACCAAGTAACAGCTATGAGTATGAAATATTACTCATGATTAATAGGACTTATTACAGAGCACTTCTGGCTTCACAGAAAACCCTCTAGTTTCTCTTCAATATCTCTCTTAAATTGTCATCACTGTTGTAACCTCTCCTACAAGTCAAGGGCAGCCAGGCAGGCCAACAGCACTGCTTAGCACTACATCTGTGTGCCATGTCACCAGGGACTCTCATACACTCCTTCATCAGAAACTGCTCTCATGCCTCTAGAATCCCTAACTTCCACCAATAGGACGTTGGCAAAACTCATCTTCATTACTCCTGCAAAGGTTCATCCAGAGTGCCACACAAAGCAGTAACATTTTCTTGAGATTGTAATTACTGTATCACTAATGCTTTTAAATACTCCAAGGCACTCTTAGGGAGAATTTTGCTTCATTAAATGAGAGATAAAAGGCAGATGTTATTATGTTTTCCATCTCTTTCATTTTTAATACAAGCAGTTTGTTCAAGGTAGTAAGAAAATAACTCTTCAGGAACAATATTCAGGTGAATTTCTATTGCTTTGTGTCCTGTAAGCTTCTTATAAGGGGGAAAAAAGCATCAAATAGATTCTCTGGAAGAATAGTTTGTAGAATAATAATACAGAAGGAGGACAGAAGGATAAGCTGCACGTACTCTCTTAGCAACAAAAGAATGCTTTATTTATTTTTCAAGGCCGTTAATAATATGTAATTGTCCTCATGAAGAGTTTCTCCAAAGAGAATGGAAAATATTTACAACTGGGAGAAAAGTGCTGAAGTACTGAAGATTCCATGAACGTAAGTTTCTTCTCTTAAGGAGCCCAGTAATAGCTGTACAGTTTTTTCTGCAGCTGCAAACTACCACTGGAATTCCAACTGTGACGGCCACTGTGCCAAGCACCAGCTGATCAAGCCCTTTAAGTATCATCTGTCCTTAGGAATGATCTGTATAAATCTAGAAGTCCATGCCTTAAAAAAGAGTCAGTCCTATGTATTTTGTCTGTTTGTCTGAAAAAAAAAAAGTATAAATAAAAAATCTGCACAGTATCTACTTAATATTATATCCTACTGAGAAGTACATCACACTGAATGTTAAACATGAGGCCTGGAAGAACAGAAAACAGATTTTGTGGGGAACACCCACTCATCTGCTGTACTGTCACCTTACAAAGGAAACATCCTTTCACAGATTAAACACGTTACAAAGCTGGGCCCACTAAACACTTAGAAATGAAGAATTTTCCTCTCACATGAACTAAGCTTAAGTTTGGACAAATACCATTAACAGAAACACGGTAAGATTGCAATAATCCGTGCAGTAGTTTTCCTTAGCCCAGCGACTTCACAGTGACCTACAGAAAGCACAATGCAAATGTGTAAATATGGAAAACAAAACTTGACACCACCCAACCAAACCCAACACATTGCACCTGAAATGGGTGCAGCTGCTTTTGTTCGGGAAGAGGGAATAGTTAATTATTTTATAAAGCAAATTTGATTTTTATTGTGGAAGCAAAAGTAATCATTTGCTGTACATATATTTTTCTAACTTTCCATTTAAGAATTGTGAAAACTAATTCTTTTGTCAATGCAAGTTTGGTGCTCTACAAGCAATTAAAGATGGCTTGGATTTCCTGCAGATGTTTTCCTATATCTATTAGATTATTGCTAGAAAAGGGTGCTTCACCTATTTCCAGAGTGGGCTTGGCAATGGCTGTGTAAAATAATTGCTAACAGAGTACACTTCTGCACACTTTGATGACTGAACTGAGAAATTAAGATTGAGGCACAGAGGGCTGACCTGAGCGTATGACAAACACCACACATCAAAGACAGATCTGAAATTAGGTCTGATGAGAAGGCATTCCATCTTTCTTCTAAAAAACAATCTTTTAAAATAATTCAACCATTAGAAGCTACAAAGGGAGGTGTGTATAACTCACAGTGCTTCTAAGTCAGATCTGAAAGATGTGACAGTCCTGTGATAGAACTGAGTGCAGTATGCCCCACAGATCTGGGCTGATGTACCTATGTACTCATAGCCCAAAGCAAATGCTGCACAATGCCATGAATTCAGAAGTTAATAATTTCATGAAGGAGAACAATCCTGGCTTTATTTTAATCACAAGATGTTTCACTGAGTACGTCATAATTAGATAATATTGAAGCAAATGATCTACTTTGAATTTTAGATTGAATTTAGAGCAGCTATAGGTAGTTGGAGTATTTCCTACATAAACAACAACATGATTTATTTTGCTGTTCACTCACCTTTCTCTACAGTAGTAGACAATATCATTAAAAATAGAAAGGAAATACAAATCCTTTGGTTGCACACATATTAGCCTCTTCCTTCCATGCTTGCCTTGCTTGGCTCTGGACAATTTTTTGCCACACTGTTTTTAGGATTTTCATTATGTAGTACAAAACATACCAGACACAAATGAGTAAGCATTGCCTGCTACCCAACTGAACTCAGTGACACGGGGAAAAGAGACCAGTTCATTCACCATATAGAAATTACAAAGCAGAATAAAGCTGATCGTTGATTTTCAACCAGATTATACAACAGATGCACTTGCTAATAGCCAGATTCTCTTATTTGTGGAGTTCTATCAAAGAATTCACAAGAAAAAAGGACAACCCCCTCTCCCCCAACCTCCTAAAGTTTGTTGTTTGTTTGCTTGCTTTTAAAAAGAAAGTCTGCATTTGCTTTCTAATCTGAGTGTAGTAAATAGATACTGTTTATAATGTTCATTATAAACAGAGATTGCTTTGTTGCTCTATTTTATTTTTAAGTCCCTGATGGGTAATTTAGGTCCAGTGTGCGACCCACTGTGACTCTGCCATCACACAGCACAGGTCTTTAGGAGGGGTAACCACACAGCCTGCCTAGGGCAGAATGTTCTGGGAAATGCAGACAGCTGAATACGTGCTGTAATCCTATCTCCTCTGGTCCCAAATTGTTTCCACTGGGAAAGGAATTGCATTAACTGGTAACATGCTCCATCTCTAGAGTCTTTTCAGTTTCTATAAGCAATTTATAGGGACAATCACTGCACAATAACAGGAATACCCATAATGAAAATAATACTCCTTTCCAGACTTAGTGGCTCAAGTATCAACGTCTGATGTATCTACACTGTGCAGTCTAAACCTCAGCAGGAAGAATTTATTTAACTTTTAAGAGCCTCTCCTATAAAATACTCTACAATTTCCTTCTCATACACCACAGGTGTATATACATATTTTAATTAGCTTGCTGGAAGAAACATTTGGCACCATATTTTCTTCATTTCTTCCCTTGTTTATCATAATTCCACTCCCTCATTCAGCCAGAAACTTTATCACCTTCAGTTTTAACTATTGAGAATGCTATTGCTATTTCTCCCAGCTGCCTGGTCAGGGCTATATTCATTACATACAGTTTGTCACCTGCACCCACTGGTACAGTCACTGGCTCAGCATTCTGACATGGTGACTGGAACATTTATCTAAGGGGAAGAACAGGCGAGCAGTGAACAACACAGTTCTAAGAAGGATTCTGAAGTGAATGTTTCTTGATGAAAAAAGAAAATATTGTAAAATGCCATTTTACAAATACCTTCCCAACAATAACCCAAGACTTACTGAACCACCACAGGGAAAATATGTCACATATCTATGAAATATCCACAAAGCACCAGTTTTCAACCACATAAATGCAGCCGTGCTCTGACTGATCCATCAACTCTTACCCCAGAAGTTTTAAGGGTGGGTGAAAAGCTGGCAGCAGTTTGGCCAGCTGAAGTTTCCTAAGCAGTAGGCCAACCCCCTCTAATACTATTCAACCAAGGGATTAGATGATTTTTGGTCTATTTTCTCATCTTTTATGAAATAATTCCTTAGTCTAATTAATGTGGAGAGCCCAGCTGTCTTGCACTCCTCTTCAGAGAGCTATGGGAAGAGGACTCCAGGAAAGTCACTCTTCAGGGACTCTGCAGGGGGTGAGCAGGATTTAAGATCTGGCAATTGAATTCCCAGATCTCTAGATTTCTTGGAGCTAAAAAAGCAGCTATTTTTGCATGTTAAGACCTGGTTCAAGTCCAGAATTGTGGCTTGATGAGACTAATAGCACAGTAATATATTCACAGA
The DNA here is from genome assembly GCF_019232065.1 of Centrocercus urophasianus. NCBI lineage: Eukaryota > Metazoa > Chordata > Aves > Galliformes > Phasianidae > Centrocercus > Centrocercus urophasianus. The sequence goes on along the minus strand of NW_024884855.1, from coordinate 1,885,924 downwards.
CAGACAAGCGTGTCATTTAGAGGAAAGCAATTAACAATCCCATTCCCTATCTAAGATTGGAGCCTGACTGCACTTCACCTTCATTCCTGTAAGGCTCACTCACAAATCAGCTAAGGAAATTCAGTCTCATAAACCTGTAGGTGCCTGTATGTTGAGAATGATGTGCTGCCCATGCCAAATGTGCACAACAAAGGCTGCAGAATACACACAACAAAGGATGCATGGATGTTCACCAGTATCAGCCAACAAGCCCTACATCACATCACACCTTACCGGTGCTCTCAGAAGGAAAAGGATTAAGGACAGGAGGCAAAACAAGGGCTGGGTGTGCCATGTCCCATCTCAGCACCCCCAAATAGCTCATGGTTATCAACTGAGTTGCTTTGCCATCACCACAGGGTGAGCGAAACCTAGGCAGGGAGCCACAGCTGCTGCTGAGAGATGCAGTGAAGTTCTGTATAGCCTAAAACCGGGATTTTGCTGCTTTTGGTGGTTTGCAGTCCTTGGAAACTAATTGTTTCACTTGCACATAAATCTGGTCCTCATTTTAAAGTTTCCCTAAAGGTGTTGTAGCTCATTAAATAAATTAAATAAGCAGCTGGCTTTAGGTCTAGGAGAAGTAGTACTACTGCGTGAGTAAAAAAAAAAAAAAGTAAAATAAAATACTGGAAACTGTATATTCCAAGTTTCCTTCTAATAGGCATGGGTTAAACACAAATGTCAATAACAGGATCCCAAGCTGTCCTCAGTTTCATCAACGAAATAGTAAGTGCAAGATACCAACTTGAAAGACAAATGTTTGAAAGAAAAATAGGAACATCAGTCCAAAGAAATGTGTACTTTGCAAATCCAATTAAATGAAATGTCTAGGACAGACTCTATGGTAATGATATCCCACAAGTGTTTCTGTGTACTTCTGTACTAAATCAGATCGATATAGGAATTTACTTATAACTGATTTTTAAGAGATCTGGGCAGTACATATTAGGTTAAGTACAAATAAAATTATGTCCTTCCCTATGAACAAAGAGAAAAAGCCATGCCTTCAGCATGCTACGCTGATTCTTGCACTGTTACATCTATGCAGGTTCCATTAGGGATAATCAGAGCCTTCTTCACTGGCAGCATAAAAACAACCTATCAAACCTAGTAGCATCCTGAAAGGCTTCACTGGGTTTTATTTATATTTGTGTGTGCATATACATATTTTTTTTTTTTAACCAGCCCTCCATGCAGAGACACATCTTGACTTTCCTGACTGCTGTTGGGAGCCTTTCTGAAACACAGTTGCTTTCTTCTCCTATCCTACTGTTCCCACCAGGTGCCTGAGAGATTGTAAACTAGGTTAATAACAAGAGCAGAAAGAAATGAAAAGCAATATTCAATAGTAAAAGAATTTCTGGATTTCTTATTTTTTTTCCCCATTCTTTTCTCTTTTTTTGAGGGCTGGCTGGGGGGCATACTCTTTAGGGAAAGCAAAACCAACAGCTGCAACAAGGACTGTTCAACAGGAATAAGTCATTTAATCATCTCCCCCCCAATCTATTTCTATTCTCAAATGAAGTATAAAGTGTTGAAGAAAAACCACAAATGAGAATAAGCAGGCTAATTTTTAACACAATTATTACCACATCATTCATCTGAAGTGCCATTATTAATCTGAGCATGTTGACATTTGCTCTTGTGAAATGCACAACTTCTAATCTGACAGTGTCTGTCCAGATGCTACTAAAACCCTTTCGCCTTCAGAAACAACCACCAAAGTGCTGCTTCACCCCAAGCACTCTGACCATATATTTAACTGTTCTACTGTTTGCTAGCTGACAACCTTACAAGCATAAGAATATTTACCCGTGAAGGAGAACAGCATCAAATTGAATTACTGTGCTAACAAGAGCAGATAAAAATTTATTTAGAAAAAGAAAACTTAGTGGGCTTATCTAATTAAAATTACTCAGACTTGCTTTGTAATGTAAACAATTTTAAAGGATGCCAAGGTAGTACAGTACCCAGTCTATGTGAATTCATTAGCTCTGAGCTTTAACCCTAGAACTGTCAGCTGTGATTGGAAAAATTATGTTCAAGGTTTTGCAGCAAGAAGTGATTAAATGCATTTACAAAGTGAGGACATCAGTTCCCAAGCTACCTAACATCAATTAAAAAAGGCCAAATTAAATCGATGTTCTAATTCCACAAAATTAATGGTAACTTTTTTTTAATAGATGTAACAACATTTCCCTGAGGTCCTGTAATAAATTCTTATCACAGCAACTCATGTTGAAAGTAAATGGTTACCTACCCATGAAAATCCAATGTTTAAAATCAGTTATGGGAATGATTACAAAAAGGTTGCTGGTGACTTTATGTCTATATTCCTGTTCTGAGTGTTTTACATTCGATTTGTTGATTCAGAGTTCTTCACTATTAAACACCAGGAAAACACATGGGGGGAAAAAAAGTCTTTTTCACTACAGTGATATTCATTTTTCATCTTAGTTCATTTTAAATAGAGCATTCCTCTAGACTCATGGGATCAGGAGCTAATTAAGGTCACTTGTAATTACATTTAATCAGAAAATCACGTCTTCACTTTAAAACATTTCACAAAGAGGGAATCTTTTTTTTATTATTATTTTTATTTTTTAGAGAGCTCGGTGGCATAAATTTAAACATTCCAGATCTCCACATCAGCACTCTCTGCTTGGGAGGATGCAGCTGATGCAGCTCTGGTGTACGCCTGTCAGTCACAGGGCAGAACCAGCACATGGGAAAGGGACAGGTGAATATCTGCCAAGCACTTCACATTTTGCCATTAAGCAGACATGGGAATTCTTACACAGCTGAGTTCAGGGTGCTTAAAAAAACAAACCCAAAGCAAAATAAAAACAGATCGTGCTTTGCAAGAAGAAAAATGAATTTTAAGAGTGTTACTCGTCAGAGTAAAGCTCAATAAAACTAAACAACACTCAGCTACAGCTGACCATTAGAAGCTGTGTCTCCATGGTAAAGGCCGCAGTTCATCCAACGTAACGCCTTCCATTCTTACAGCTCCCAGACAAAACTAACTGAAAATGGAAGCTATCCCACATTAAGGAGAATTCTGGACTAGTTCCTTTTCTAGATAATTCCACAATTTCTATTTTTTTTTAAATCACAAGTTTGCTATAAGAAAAAAAAAAAAAAAAGTTGTTTTATTTTGAAATTCTAGTGAAGGATTCCATGGTTTAAAAAAAAAAGCAACCAATCACTTCATGACAAAAGCAGCTGTACTGTGTGGAGTTATTTGTATTATGCCCCTGGAAATTACTACAAGATTTATTAAAAATGTATTTAAAAATAATTTGCAAGGCAGCAAACCATATCCCATGAATGTGAATAATCAATATTTTGTAGAAATGTGTGCAATTGTCTTTCCTAATGGCCCAGTTGCCTTCACATTAAAAAATCTGCATCTGCAACACTGAGAATTCTGAGACTTTATCTGGATTTCATCATGTCACACAGCACTCTGAAAACTCCAGCAACCAAGTCCTTGTCCTGCTAACTAAGGATTGCTGAGGTCATTTTATCTCTGGTAACTCAGTGTGCAAACAAATAAGGTTAAAAAAAAAAAAAAACAAACAAACAAACAAAAAAAAAAAACCAGCACATTTCAAAATGTTTGAACTCTGGGCTGAAATAGGAACACAATCACAGAACTGCTTGTGCTGGAAGGGACCCTTAAAGATCATTCAATCCAACTCCCTGCAATGCACAGGGACACCCACAGATCCATCAGTACTCAGAGCCCACCCAGCCTGACCCCAAGGGTCTGCACGGATGGGGCACCACCACCTCTGGGCAGCCTCTGCCACTGCCTCACTGCCCTTCCAGGAAAAAAAAATGAAACTTCTTCTTTATTATCCAGTCTAAATCTCCACTCTTCAATTTTGAAACCATTTCCCCTTGCTCTTTAACCACAGACTCTGGAAAAGAGTCAGTCCCCTTCTTTCTTATAACAACCCCTTTTGATATTAAGCATCAGTGGATCCACCTCTATAATCCATTTGCCTTCCTAACTGTACTAGAATGACACAGAAGCAAGCAAAAGAGGATCGCAACAGCAGAAACAAGCACAGACTTGATGGTTAAGTATTGATTTCCTACAACATGTTATGGATACTCCTCCATTCTACAACAATAAACTTCATTAAGTGCTAAACTTTGAGTCTCCAAACCAGTTAGCTGTTTACTTCAAACGCCACGGTTGGAGCCTCTACAGCAGCAAGTCAGATTTACTCAGTGCCAGTTTGACATAACATCATGGAGACACAGCAGCCTTAGTGCAGCTACAGGAAAGAGATGCAATGACTCAACAGTGAGAGCTGGAGAAGGAATACGATTACAATATAGCAAATCAAGAGGGAGAATGTGTTAGGTGTTTACTCTGACACTAATTAACAGACTTGCAAACTAATTGCAAGTCTATTTTACTACAAACAGTAAAATGACAGTGCTGGAACATTTAAGTATTGCAATAGTTTCTGCTCATCATTATCTCTGCAGTTGTATATATTATCATGCCTTCTTTATTGTTATTCATATTTTAAACAAAACAGCGTAATAGAAATTCTTAGTGGGAAAAAAAAAACAAAACAGCCTTTAGAGGGAGAGAAGCCTGACTAACAGTGATCATTTCTGATTGTTATTTAAGGTCACCAGCCAAATATGACCTTTAAGACTTGTCATTCCAAGCTGATGACTCCATGGCTTTATACTTTCTTCTTATTGCTTTATATCATTATATATTGCTTTATATCATTTGTTTGTGAAATGACTTCTCTCTGTATTTCCCTGTTTCATTTTAGCCAATAAAAATGAATTCTGCAGAAGTCACGGACCACAAATAAACATTAATAAAATATTTACTTCAGTATTTCCTATATCTTGACTCTGCCACTATAGCTACAAATAATGGTTCTCAGTCAGTACATTTGGGCTAATGGAACACTTCAGAGACAAAGAAAAGCAGGAGAGTTGAGACAAAGCAGAGATTAGAGAGAAAGGAGGAGGAAGCAGCAGTATAGAGACCAAGAGATCAAAGAATTTTCACAAGAAATTTTGCCGATCTAGAACTGATGTGAAGCCACGTATTTACAGCAGAGCAGCCGAGCGAGACGAGTGCTGGTGATAAGGAATTAAATGCCAAATCACCTGTGGGAAAAGCAGCTCAATTAGAGTCTCATATGGTTCTTAATCTTTCGCATTCTCTCTACCATAAAGTACTTCTAATAATTAGAAGTGACACATTTGACTATGCTGTGTCTCTAATCTAGTATTTACGTTATTCACCAAAGAGCTGCAAACCTAACTTCCTGCCAGATACAGCCACAATCAGAAGTGCTCATTACTTCCATTCTTCTCACTCTCCTTGGGCTTTTGTAACTTCTCTCCTAAAACATTGTTGAGCAGCAGGGAATCACAACTAAATACAGCTTCCATATAACAAATGAAGTAAATACATATTGAAGAGTCTAACAGATAGAGGAATAAATCAATTTGTCTGGTTGGTTTGGCTTTCAGTTAATATTAGGATACGCATTTGTCTGCTACTGTGATTCTCCTTCTGAAAAGTGGGCTTCAAAACTAATTTGCCAGCAATCTCATTCAGATTGACCTTTTGAGTTAAGTCAATGCAAGATAGTAAACCAAACTGCAAAGGGAAAGCGAACTATTTTAATATGTCAGTCAAAAAAGGAGGGGGGGGTGGAAACAACCCCAAAACATCTCACAACTCCATCTATTCAGTTTCGCAGTGAGCACTGCTAACAAGAAAAGCCTTTTTTTTTTTTTTTTTAAATATACAACATAATGGTCAGTAACACCTTTCCAGAGCCTCCTAGTGAGGGAGATACATCCCAAAACAAGATACTGTGTGGCTCAATCTCTTCCTCTGTGAAATAACTAATGCACAAGACACAAATTCATCGTTTCTCCCAAATATAAAACCCTAATTCTCCATCACTTCTGCAACCAATGTTTTGATCAAGGTACTGATAGAAAACTACAATTCCCATTGCACTTCAGTGATTGTTTTCTCCAAACCATTGACATTTTGCTCACAAACCTTAGTGAATGAATACTTGTTTTGCCCATTTCATGCATGATAAGTAACAGTAATGTGGCTTCATTAAAAATAAACATGCTTCTTTCTAAAATTTTAAGTTCTCACATCACACAGGTTCTAATAGCATGCGATATAGTCACTTCAGTACAGTACTCATCTTTGATAGACATGGCTCGTTCCTTTCAGTGATGGGACAGGTTTATTTCTTTGCAGATCATCAAGCACTGCGTACTTCAAACATCAGCAGATCTGCATCTCTTCTCTGTACAAAGAAGCATAAACTGAAGTAGTTGTGTTTTCATGCATTTGTGTACCTTGGAGTCACTGCTATAACTGTTACCTCAGCTCCCAGACAGTAAATGAGGAAATTGATCACATCTGATACTTCAATATCAACAGGTGGCAGCCCAAAATGTAACTGCAGTTCACTGATAGTCGTGCCTCAGACTGACAGCTCTTTTCAGGAGCTTTTAACATAGAGATGAAGAAATGGACCAATTACATTAATTAAAGCATTGAGTTACAAAACTAAATAGCTGCTGAAATAATATACTTTTTACCAGATATTTCAGACCCCAAGCCAACAGGACTGTTTCCTGCTTAACAAGGTGTGTTGGTATGATAATTAACAGTTTAGACTCTTTAAGCTTCTGCCACCTTCCACCTATGATGAAATTCACTGCTCTTAAATGCTGGCACAGTTCCATTACATTTTATGAGGCTCTGCCAATTTACATGGTAGAGAATTTGCCCTGTGGTTTGTTTAAAGGTTATAAGCTTTGCCTGGGAAGATTACAATTCCATGGAGAATTCTGCTAGTCTTTGATTTGTATGGCTGCCTGTATCAGCCAAAAGGTCTTTAGACCATCAATGAAATACAGCAATAAAAATTTTAAATGCATTCCTATCTCCTTAAATGCAACTAGAAAAAGAATTTTTATATCACATTATTCTACACTGTACCTATGAAATTTTCCACAGTTATGAATTATTTTTGCTCAATATTGACAAAAAAAAAAAAAAAGAGATGGCTTGAATTTTTTCTTTTCAATTACAGAAAACAAACAAAAGAAAAATCTTTATCTATGCTTCCAACAATTTCCTGTGTATGCTTTCAGTGTGCAAACTGACTAACCAGCTGTAACCTTGATAATCTGATTTGGAGCTGTTAGTCAGAAGAAAGGGCCAGATTTTGTGGATTCCTCTGCTATTTCTATGAAACCTTTAACACAGACACTGGATCAGATGTTATTGATACTTCCCTTATTACAGGCTGTAAGAGATTTCAGCTGGTGAAGAGATAGCATGCCTGCCTTCTGCTTTACTGCCTGCATGGACAACAGAAAAAGCCAGCCCAGAATTTAAGCTCAGTGATATCCAAGGCAATATAAAGTTTGCCAAGAAAGCAGTTCCCAAAAAACTTCAGTAGGTCTGAAAGGGAACCATTAAAAGCACCAAAGCCTTGCAATAGGTGACTTATTTTAAATAATCGACAGTAAATACTAATGTATTTTCAATTGCAATTGCCTTTTGAGTTTTTTTCCTGTGAGTTACACTGTCTTTGTACGTTTTGTACTTTAGAAATATGTCAATTGTTGCCAATGATTTTTCACAGCACATGGCCAAGAGAAGTATACAATTTTAATAGGCAGAGCGTGCTTTCTTAATGTTAATCCCTGCAGAAAGAAGAGGTTTATCTTCAAACAAAGATCTGCTTAAAGATGTTTCTGACAGCTGAGGAATTTATCTCCAATTCCTATTGCCTATGGTGTGCCACATTACTATTTTTTTGCATAGCAACGTGCAAGAAGCAAACTAAGATGTCATATACATAATATGAAGATAAAAAATGACCCTATTTCCACGTCCATGTGATAAATGGAATGAAAGTTCAGTGAACACATATTTGCACATTAATTGAACTGCATGAGTCTGTCCTGTTCAATCAAGTCACTAGCATATGTACCACAGGAAACATTTCCCCAAGAATCATTAAACCAACTTTATCGCTCAAACACACGCACATTTTCACCTATTTATCTTCTTGCCTTGCCAAGATATATAAAAAAAAAGTTACCTCTGCGTATTCATATGATTGAAAACACATACAGATGAATTTAGATATTACTACTTCACATTAATGTGACAAGAACATGAACTGTCACCCTTCAGTTTAATAATCGCAGAACAAAGGCGTTTAATGAACTTTTGTAGCTTATAAATATTTAGGAGACATTTGAGCTTTGAGAATATTAAGTGTTTCCTTCAAAATCAAGTTTGCTTTGGTTGATATAATCATCCAGATCAGTATGACACATCTACAGTTCTGACAGGATGATGCTCTTAAAAGGCTCAGCAAAAGGACAGAGAAGGTGTGATTAATACAGCATCTTCAGAATCTTCATCAAAACATGCTGCAGTTCTTTCATAACCAGGAAAAACTTACAACATCTAGCAAGGAGACAACAAAGCATCCCAACCAACAGGAACAATAAGAGAGCACGTGTTCAAGTCAGTACTGATTCTTTAGCAGGCCCAGTCTATATTCACTTCTGTTGCCATCAAGTTGCTGACATACAGTCCTGAAACATCTTGGAAACCATTTTCTCCGGTAAAGACTGGTTCTAAATATGTGGGCTTTATATATGTATATTTATAAAAGACATACATGTATGTCAACACATAGATTACTGTTGCCTTTTTTAACATTAAATCTAATTATCTTAAGAAGCCTCTGTCCTATCACATAATCATAGAAACATAGAATCCTTAGAGCTGGAAAGGATCTCTGAAGGCCATCTAGTCCAACTCCCCTGCTATGAACAGGGACACCACAGCTAGGTCAGGATGCCCAGGTTGTAAGTACATATAATTTACATAAGCAACTATTTAGCAAACCAGCTGACAGATAACGCCTAGTACTTAAAGAAATACAAATAAATGATCTTTTTCATAATCAACGAATTATTAGTCAACTGGATATATCTAAAGCGATGCACTGCAAAATTTAATATACAAAATGTTGTCATTTCTATTCATTTATTTACGTTGAACTATTTGCTTTCCAATGGAAGAAGCTTCCACTTACATCAGTAAAGTCCCCAAACCATAAATTATATTCTACAGTTTTGACATCATTTATTTTCACAGCACTATACATGCCAACCTTCTGACTACTCAAGATCAAAAGACTTGCTCTCCAGGCTCGTATTTCATTATAACTCTCATACTTTATGCAGCAAATTAGACTTTACAGTAGCAGCTACAGCAAGACAGTCTCTCACTGCACAGCTTAAAATTACTGTAGAGGATTTCATATTGAAGGAGAATGATCTTATAAATTCATATTCAATTTAAAAAAATGGATGAGAACTTTCTACAATTCCTTCCCATCCATTTTGTTAAATTTTTTTTATATACATATATACGTAACCAACATCATTAAACCTTTCAAGTATTAGAAGACATTCAGGATTCTGCCTTTGATAGTAAAATTCGGAGGGAAGCTAGGAACTACAAATGAAGGCAGATATTTCAACTGTTCAGAGGGAGTTGCACTCAGATCACATTCAAAGGTCACCTACCAGGCATGCGCTGCTATGAATTTCTTTTCTGCCACGTTTGGAATGCCAATATTAACTTGTTAAGATAATTGCTACAGTTGGGAGTTCCCATGACTGGCAACTGAGAGTTTATTAGGTATCTGAAGGCATAGGAATGTGCTCAGCAGGATTTATATGTGACATTGAATTAGCTGCAGACACCTTTCAGTGGGAGTTCAGACCCTTACTCAGCTTACATGCTTGTAAAATACTTTCCAGTGGAAATTGCTTACAAGTAAACATTAAAATCGCAGCTCCCGCAGTTCCATTTCTCACTGTTCAGATTCATAAATCTGACAAGTAAAATCGAGCTTCACACATAATTCTTAAATTTACACTTAAAATGATGAATAAGTAACAGTATGACAATACAATCAACTAATAATTTATTGCAATTATCTGTACGTACATATTTTGTTAGTGATACATTCCAGTTCAGATACGGTTTGTGACAGCTTATGACAGTCACATCAAGCAACAAAGACCACCTTATTGTAATCATTACTTTCTTTATAAATTCTCAAGTCCTCTTGGCAAACAATGAAGTTGATTAAATCCTTAAAATAATCACTGCTGTGAATGTATAGACAGTGTTAGGCTACAGTTTTATACAAATTGCTTCTGCTCTTTAAGATACAAGCATCCTCTTGCTCTGAATAACTTAGAGGTATAAACATTAAATCAAACTTAATACCAAAGCAAATTATTGATTACTTATCAAGATTCAAAGCCTTCATCTTCAGCTGACGCAAAGAATGATGCATCAGAAATGGAAGAGGATATAACCCATTAATTCATTCCACAAAAACAACAGAAATGGAAACATCTCATGTCCTGAGTACATACCTACCTGGAGTGATAACAGATTAGGACTTCGCATGTAATTTAGATAAGAAAGTAGAGCATAGGAAAACTATGTTTTATCTACCATGAATTTTTAATGCAACACCTGCCATTTATCCTAAGAGCATCCAACCAAGCATTCATGTTTCCCCAGAGGAACTTTCCATTGATGTTTTCCCATAGAAATGAATCAAAGCCAAGAGGATTTGAAAATTACTCATATAGTAGCAAAATGATTTGTGGGACTACTAGGTACATAGCTCACTGTAAACTACTGAAATAACAGTAGTAGTAGAAAAATGTTGACACACATTTTCTTAGAAAGCTGTTACCTATTTCCATATACTCTTCCACTGACTCCTTAAAAAAAAAAAAAAATTGGGCAGCAAAAACATAGCGTGCACCTGCTATCAATGAAATCCCATGATTCTGGTACTGACCTTCTATGTGGTCCATTTCTAGCTGTTTTGTGCCTTAACTATGTAAGACCTTCTCACATACTGGCTATGCAACACGTGCCTCTACACACCTGAATGGCAAGGATTTCAACTAAGGTCTCTAGACAGTAGTGCCATGCAAACAATTATATCAGCAACCGTGAATGCTCTGAACTGCTTTCAGACCATATCTGCTTAAGACACCTTGCATGTGCATCTCTTACATCATTCACACAAACATATTTCCACAGCACTGTGAGCATCCATGATTTTTCATAAACATTTTATGAAGAAAAAAATTTTATGAAGAAAAAAATATATGAAACATTTGTCAGTGCTGTCAGAGGATTTTTCTCTCCACCGCACATACAGAGAAGCAAAAGGGCGACTGAAGTGTAATACATTTATTGGCCTTTTCAGAAACGTGTTACTCACTAGGCCTGACCTATTCATTCAATGCACGGAAAGTAGGGGGCTTAGCAATGACATTTCCTGATAACCAAGTACCTTACAGATTGCAGCATAAATCAGCCATAGGTTTTTGTTGTCGTTAGAACCATATTATTCTGCTTGCTATTTGGAGGTTTTCTTTACACTCTGATTTAATAACCTCATTGGCTTGAACTGATTTTGATTTCCAGTTACATTGAGACATTGGCAGCACCTTCTTTATGACAGTTTAAAAAGCCTGCTTTGACATATCTTGCACAAAAGCAACTGACAACTTATTGATAATTATACTAAATGTATATTTATATTTCAACTCAGACATTGCCACTAAATTCTCACAAGATGGCGGCTTGAACTTCATCAAATCATTTATTCACATGGCAGGGAGGAAAACAGGAAACATAAGCAGTTTTCTGTTCCCTGTTTTGGTAACTCCTCTTTCAGGAAGAGGGAAAGGAAGGATGCTTTCCCTAACGTACAGATGGGATTTCTTTGCCACCATCACTTCACCTTTGTGCTAGTAACTTCAGAAACTTTAAGAAAGGTGTAAAACTGCTCCAAGTTCAACAGGGATGAAGGCTTCAAGTATAGCAAGGCACACACTTAAGTATTTGATCTACAGGAATTTTACAATAAAGCACAAAGAAACACAGGAATCTTCAAATATGGTACAAAACTTTTTGATTTAGAGTGGTGCTGAATTTCAATACGTTCTTTAAATAGAAGAGCAAAAAGTCACCTGAAAGGCTTGACACAAAAGCTTGCAAGAACACCTTAAAAAGTATTGCCTTAATTTTTGGAAAAAAATAAATGGAGATAGTTCTATGCTAGAAGTATTTAGAGGTTGTTGATATAGTGGTTGACCAGGACAAATCAGCAGTGGATTGGGTTTAAAAGCTGAGACACAACAACAAGTGAGCAGTGCTAGAAAGTCTGAAGGCAACACCAGTTTGCAAGCAAGTAAGACAATGCCTAACGAAAACACTGCTTGCTGTGCCTGCCAAGCCTGCTGCTCCATAGGCTGAAGCACAAAGGCCAGATGATAAGCTGTTTTAAAAACAGCCACTAAACGTGTTAAACTCCTTAAGATTTTAAAATGATGAAAGCAGTAACTAACAAACCAACACAACTGAGAAGAAATAGATTCTGTGGAAATACTTTAAAAATGTGAGAAAACAGCCTTCAGAGGGAAAAAAGAGTGGTAATACTTGTACATTCACAAAGGTGAGCTAAAAAATCCCAATACAAAACAGGAAACTAAAGGTGATAATTTGTCAGTGGACCCAATTGATATGAAGACAACAGGATTTTAAACCAATGCCACAATGAAAAATCATGTACAAACTTCCCTGCGAGACCCCCCCAAAACAAGATGTATTGTGACACCAATTCAAACTAACAGGATTAAACACTAACATTACACCTTAATCTAAATACAGATGAATTTTTTTCTTTTACAGTATCTAAGTAAACTCGTGTCCTTGCACTTTAAGGTAACCAACAGATTATCTAGTTTTATTACTAAGACAATTTACTTTACCGAAGGGTAATATTAAAAATGTATTTGATTACAGCTGTTGAGGTCACCTAGACATTTTGTTATGGTGAACTACTAGCTTTAGAGTTCTTCACAAGTTCCCTACTGTGAGTTCAAAACCAGTTTCATACAGAAAAATTCTGAGCTTCCAGCTGACATTAAATGAACCAGTATCTGTGCACTGAATAAAAATCCCAGTCACTTATTAAAATTGCAGTGACTTATTCAACAACAAGGTTCAAGAGAGACAAACGCAGTATAATAAACATCAGTGATCGGAAAGCACTGCCAATTTTGCTTCAGCAATCAAATAACCAAAATAAAATCTAACAAATGTAGTATTTTCACATCTGAGAATGGTGTTAGTGACGTTAACATCATCTAAACAACACACTTAACATCATCACAGAGCAAGCAAATGAAAATAAATATGTAATGTGACTGGTAAATAGATTTCAGTAGCTATATACTTAAATGTTCTCACACCTTGCATTACAGCTTGCTTTCAGTACAAACAGTTGGTCTGTGGTGGAATAATTGCTACGGAATTCTTTGGACTGTAACTAATGGATATCAGCCTAAAGAAGAAAAAAGTGCCATTTGAAATGCTAAAAAAGAAATTTATGTGGACTTATACGTTCTTCAGCTAAAACAGCTTTCAACAGGACATTTCAACATTTATTGCAAACGTGCCTTCGCATTCAGGAATGAAGGCAGAACTTGATCATGACAACCATCACACAGTGATGTAGGTATAGGCAAGAAAACATTTTAAATGAACACATGAACCACAGAAAATGAATTGATTTGGTGGAAATTAGTAGTAAAATGGATTCTACATCTTACAGCACAGCGTCAGTGAATGTTCCAGCCAGCATTCGAGAATCAACAAACTCTTTCAAAAATGTAAGTAGCTACCATAACAAATGGCAGATTTCAGTACAGATTTCAATTTAAGTTTAGCATATGGAGAACCTACGCGTTCTGTATAATGCAATTCTTCTCCAACTAGTGTAGTAGTAGTTAATTGGTTATATGAATATCAAGCTAACAAAATAAACACGAATACAACTAAGATCAATCTGAACTACAGCAATGGAAAGCACCCAACATAGGCAACACCAAATACAATCAGTGTCATTATAGAATCCAGTAGAAATTCAGCTGATATAATTGTGTAATACAAATAGACATCTCCATCATTTTGCAATGTGTTCAAACAGCTTATTTGATACGCCACTCGATAAGGAAGGCAAGGTAGTTTTGGACTTGGAAGGAATCCATGACAACCATCAGAATCAATTTTAAAACAGATACAACGCATTTTTGTGAAGCAAATTAGAAATTAAATTGAAGAAGGGCATAGGGAAGAGATATCCACCTTCTGTTGTTGGAAATTATAACACAAGCTTACCAAGCTCTTAAGTAGGTGGTTTCAGTGCTGTGGACTTTCCTGACATCCACATTAAATTAATCATTTTTATAACAAAAAAATCCCCAGGAATGGCTTGTTAAACACTAGAAGTAGCACAAGTGCCAAAATGAAGTCTCATAACAAATTCTTCATCCAAAAACCATAAGAAAGTTAACCACACCATAAAACCACAGATAACTATTTAGCATTTAACTTTCCTTCAGTATAAGACAAGATTTCCTACCTCAGCTTTGCCAGCAGCCAGTACCATCAAAACCTGAAAATTATAGGAAAAAAATGCATTAGTACCTATTCAACAAAACAATGAGATTATTTGCTTTTTAGGTTTTCTTTGTAATGAATTGAAAAAACTAAACTGAAGAGAACATTTTTTCCACTTTTATACTGTGATTTAACTATTTACATGTCATGTTCGTAAGGACAGAAAAATAAAGAAAAGAAGTTTAAGAAATGGAGCAAAGCAGAATTAGAAAAATATTTTATATTTGTTTGTTTTTTTCTGAACAAAGTAAGAATAACACAGCTGCAAGCTCTTTGAACACATCAAGACACTCTCCAGGATGTGTTTTAAAAATGACCAACAAAAATCAGTCTAATTTCAGCCTCAAGGCTAACCCAAAGTTAAAGCATATTAATAACAAACATTGTCCAAATTTCTCTTGAGCAGTGACCACCGTGAGGCATCAACCATCTCTCTACTGTCTACTGAGCAGCGTCAGCTTAAGGAATTCTCCCCTTATGCTTACTCTCATGTTCCCATGGCACAGCTTTGTACTGTTACCACATTCTCAGGTGCTACAAGCACAAGCTGAGGTTGCTTTGCCCATGGCAGCAAGTAGAAAGTGACATTCCTGTCCTTAACTCAGCCTTAAAGCCTTATTTTCTTTGTCTCTCTTATTCAGAAGATGGACTGAGGTCCAAGTTCAGTGCATGACACCCACCAGTTTCATGCAGGAACATACGACCTTCTTTACCGAAATTATCACACAATCACTATTTAGTTCTGACTTACTGCAACCAAGGCTGTGCTTAGCACAAACATACGTATCACCTGAACAGCCAAGGAATTGTGGCAACAATTTGTCTCTGCCAATCAGGGAACTAAATTGAAGACAATTACATTTCAGCATCTAAAGCTAGAAAAATACAGGTTTAGTTACTATCACAAACTTGCGTAAAAGATCTGTTCTAGCAATAGACATAGTTTTCACTGATATTAGAGTAACATGAGCTCTTAAACCACTTAAAATGGACAGAGATAATAAAAAAATATAGATTCAATAGTATGCATGATGTCATTAGCTGTAAAGCTTGTTAAAGTGCATTTGTAAAAAACGTTAGATGTTCATGTTACAACATTGTCACCATTTTACTACGTAGAAAAACCTTTAATAGTCTCCTCAGAACTTCAAGACTGATACCAGCTAGCTGTAAGTCTACCTAAGTGAGAATATCTCTCTTTATATTAGCATTAATAATCACTTCTCAAGAATATCACAGTTTCTACTCAGCTTTAAGGAGTAGAAAAGGAACTGACCAAACATCATCCAGTTGGCAGAGAGGAAGAAGAGCTGGGTGTTTTTTGAATGGAACTTGGTGTACGTAGCCAAAAAGACAGTCCCATACATCATCCTTGTCTCTAAATCACAGAGAGACGGATTTGAATGGTAGACTGATGGATGAGGCACTGTCTGGATGGCCACATTCAAACAGTTGTAGTCAATGGCTTAACATCCAGGTGGCTATCAGTGAAAAGCAATGTCTCACTTTGGGAACAGTATCATTTTGTATCTTTATTAATGACAAAGTGAGATTGAGCGCAGCCTCAGCGAGTCTGCAGATCACACAAAGCTGAACGGTGCAGCTGATGATCTAGGAAAAAGGGACGAGAGACGTAAAAAGTAGGCTTAAATGAATCTCAGCAATTTCAGCAAGGCCAAGTACGAGGTCTGAAAGTCATCACATCCATCCACTGCTATCATTCCAGTAGGCTTAACCATTGCACTGTTAGCAGCTCCTCACAAGAAACTCTTTATACTGATAATTCAGTAGATCCTCACTCCATTCTCTAGAATTTAATCTTTCTTGGAGGAAATGACTAGACACACACACTGTAGAGGATGTACCCAAAATCTAACCTAAAATGCTAGAAATTGAAGTGAATTTCTTGATACTCACATGAATTTTACTCTAAACCATCTTTTAGAGCGGCTTATCTCTCTATCAAATCCTTAAGAAATGTGACCACAAGTGAACAATATGACTACTCCAACCAAGGACTCTGTTGCCTTCCAAAGTAATTAAATTCTCTTCCATTTTGATAATTCACCTTCTATGTCCAAAGATTGTATTTCTTTTTTATACAGTCGTATTTTCCCATTGCTTTATAGCCCCACAGTGGTCAACTGGATCACTGGATATATTATTATGTCCAGATCTTTCTTCACCAAGTTATTACCTCATAAATCCCCACTCAGCAGTTGAATTCTTGTTAATTCCTTGAAGTATGACCTTTTACTTGGTATTACTAACATTAATTCACTTCTCTTTTACCAATCTTCTAGACCATCCATCTCTTGCTGGATAACACACCAGGCTTTTCTATATTAGCAGTTCCTCGCAGCTTCTCTTTTTATCAAATTTCATTAGCACATTGTTATGCCAAGCATACTGTCGAAAAATTATCAGATGAGATGAAAAATGACTCAGTACAGCAGTGCCAGTATAGAGACACTGGTAAGAAAAGCATTATTTGGAACAACGCAGCACTATACTGACACTTGTATAGCAGAGAAGGTTACGGTGCGTTCATACCAGATACATGAGTGAAACATTCACCAGGACAACCTACAGAGAGAGAGAAGCTGGGCATAGTGGTACAGAGTTACTTCTGGAAATTCTGCAGTGATTCTCAGACTAGATGGATACACATCTTCGTATAAACAGAGGCAAAAAATGGAGCATTTCTGTTCAAAATAATGACATTCCTCAAGCTACAGTTTGTGAAACATTGATTTAATACTCTATCTCAAATTCCATACACGGATGTACTGAACTGTCAGCCTGTGAAAACCTGAAAATTACCTAAAAGTTTCAAAAGATTTTTAGTTTTGCTCACATATCTTAACACAGATATTTACTGCTCTATTTCTATAACTGATTTCTTCTTCCCACCAGCCCTGCTCCCCTCCCAGAGTTCCTCAAACTTCTGATTTCTAGACCAGCAGCTGTACCTTCTGTCACACATGAGAAACAAGCAAATGAAGACATGAGAGTACAGACGTGTGTGGTTGGGAAAGAATAGCAGTCTGGAACTGACTTTTTGCTGTAGGCTTTTACAAAAACTGTCTGTATGTCACAGTGTGATTGCTCAATTAAATCCTCCAGGAAAGTGCTGCCAGATATCCTGCTCCTTAAGCAGAACACACACTGAGATCCATAGCCTGAAACACAGAACTGCTTTATTTATTCCCCCCTGGGCAATAAGTGCTTACCATCCTACCTGGCACACCAATGGCTACCTGACTCTTAGCCTCAATAAGAGATGCAGTGACAAAATCTGCTAATAATTTAGGATGTTACAAGTATTCACATCTAAATTAACAACATGAAATTTCTTCCTCTTGTCTTACCTCCCCCTGCTTTCCCTCTTTTTGGTTTCTGACATGTTAAACTCATTCTTACAGACAGGTGGGGATAAGGACAAGCCATGGAGAGGAGAACTGGAGGGTAAGCAACGTGCCTGTCACAACTGCTGGATCTTGCTTTCTAAGGCAGGTGGCTTCATTCTACCTGCCATAGCTTATTGTTCTTAGCAGTGATTTGTATTAAGCATAATGTTCTTTTACTTTGTCTTGCTGTGTCTCTGACATTTTTTATACTACTAAATAACAAGGCAATTTCAGCAAGAGAAACTGTAGCTGGGGTGAGGGACTCCTCCCTTTCCCCCAGTAAACCCTCTGTGACATAGAAAACATGATCATATGCCACCTTCACAGGGAAACTATAGTTTTGTGTGTGTATGCGCAGTAGAAGATATGTGAAACAAATCATCACTTAAAATTGTTTTTTTTTAAATGTTTACTACTCATAAGATTGTACACAGTTACTTCCTATTCTGCATAAGGAATCCTGTGACTACTGCTGCAAATGGATAACATTGCAAATAAAATAAGAAATCTTTTAAATTGCTAGGGTTTTTTGTTTGCTTGTTTCAGCATTTCGAAAGGTTCTCTCTTAGGGTGCCTGAAGAAGCATGCATCCACAGCTTTGATTCCCCCGAACTGCGCAGTAGACAGACACACTTGTAAGACAGCTATGATCTGCACAAGGGCAGGAAAGCGATAGGGCTTCACGAATGGCTTGGCATTTATTCAAAAACGTGAAATAGTACCTTTAATTCATCTTACAAAGTTCAGGAAACTTTTACATTTACAATTTGATAATAGCTGTGCTGCAGCTATTCTTAATACACGAATTCACGTGCGCATTGGGACAGACAAGCAAGATTGATTGCCCACTGTTTTTTCCCTTTTTCATTTGCCTGGAGCAGCCCTTAGTCTGCTTCCTGAGCATTCAGCACATACTTGTAATTGTGATTCACACTCCATGCTGCTGAACAGAATTTGAGTTGTTGGAGCTATCTCGTAATGGGTGTACGAGAAACTGGCCTTATGCTGACTACCCCTCCCTACTTCTGCACTTCATTATGTGAACAGTTAAACCACTGATAAACATTCAGCAGTGAAGCAAGCTAAAAAGAAAAAAAAAAAGCCAACAAAACAAAACTATGTCTCTCTAATAACATCAAAGTGCAAGGTCTGACAATTTAATGTTGATCAAATTTAAGAAAATAAGCAAATCCATGTTGTATTACTTCTTAAAGCACCATGTCTATCAAATATGTGACTGCAGCTAGTCAAATTTAGTGAAGTAATTGTGATAAATAGAGCTATATATCTCAACTGTTCATTTAACGCATTTAAATATCTCCTTCACCATAAGCATACGTAAATAGGCATGCAAGAGTTATTATCTCCCCGCTAAGCCAGTTAGGATTCATTAGGTTCTAATCATTGACTTCATGCTTTCCAATATCGCTTTTAAAAAGCAATCTGAAATTAAGTTTTACCTCTACATTCTTTGGACTACCAGGAAACCCTAAACCTCCAGTTACAAACCTAATTCTTACCAGGAAGGTGAGACTTGATCTAACAATTACCCACGTGAGGGTTTCTTTTGTTGTTTTGTGTTCTTAATACTGTGTTCATTAATGCTAAGATAAAACTCTGAACTAAATAATATGCGGTAATTACAGACTTGGACTTATGTTAAACTGGCTGGGAAGACTTCAAGAGGCATTTACAGAGCAGCTCTTCCCTTCGCAGCAGTAAGCAAGCAAGCCGAACTGATAGCCTGTAGAAAAGAAGAAAATTGGCATGGTGTCATCTAAGCACTGAAAATAAATAGCGATATGTTTAAAAGCTGAAGTTTAACTTCAAAATGTCGTGTGCAAATTAAGCCAGCTAACAAAACTCATGGGTGGGTGCACCCACATATAGTGAAGCGCATAGACAAACCAGAACTGTTAAATTTTAACTACTTGAATAAGCCACTGTATGGATATACACGATGCCACGTGGGGAACTTGCCTGACTCAAAACTAACAAATCATCATTACAGAAAACAGGGTGGATAAAATGCTCTTTGTAGGCAATTGCTCCTGAAAGCCCATCTGAAAAGCTCTCTGGATATACCTTACGGCTTTCTCACCGGATCTTGCACAACACCAGACAATATTCTGTCTATATCAGTTGCACATGACTGCCCATTAAAAGGATTCAATATACTAAAGACATACATGAGTGGAATAGAGAACAGGTAGAATCAAGAGTCATATTTCCTAGATATGTATCTTTAATTAAATTTTGCTCAGTTTACTTACTGCTATGGACAACAGCATTAGATCACTCCAAGCATATGGAAGCTCAGTCAGTATACAGACAATGAGTAAGCAGCTGATGAAAAATACATCTGCCCTTAGCTATATTATGGGAGTGGTTATGATGCTCAGTTAATACTGGCTAACAGTATAAGATACTTCAACTAATTTTGCCATATGAACAGAAGGCAAAGTGTGGAGTCATTATGTGTAATTCACTACTATGAAGACTTTTGTCCATTGTTAGGCAAGACTCAGGCTGGGGGATGTGCCCCCATCACATGCCTCCTGCCCTACTGACACTTAGGGTCAGATCTCAAGCTTGTATCCGTTACCAGCTGGTCCACCTTGAAGCTCACAACTGAATACACACACATCCTATGCACAACCACTCGGGACAGAATGTCTGTAGGATCTTTGCTAGAACCAAAGAGCTTTGGCTCTCCCAGTAATGGCCCCAGCAGCTTAGCACAGTGCATGAGTCCACAGCTCTGACCAGGTTCCAGGAGCTGCCATCAATTCCACTCATGCATCTCTGCTCTGACTGTGACTGAGAGCCACCCATTTGCTCCAAGAGGGTTTTTTTTTTTTTTTTTTTTTAATTTCTGTGAGGTAATCTGAGTAAACTAACGGAAAACAGATCCTCAAACATTCCTTTTTACCCATCACAAAGGATGCTGTATGTTCAGGTGTCCGTTACAAAGCAGACATAAAATGATATTTTTCTCTCAAAATTTAACTGCACTTTTACAGAAAAGGCTGCACTGGATAGAACTTGCAACTTTTTTCCCTTTAATATTGGGAATAAATCGCACTATAATAAGGGAAAGCAGCAGCACGTAATTAATTGACCGTAAGAAGTACAAAGCTTTTGTTAACAATAAAAACATTTGAAGATTGTTAGCTGCCCTTCTAGAAGTAAATCCAAGCCTGATTTATCCATACTGCTAGCAAAATATCCACACATACTCCTGCATTACAACCTGTGGCAATCTTTTCAATTTCCATAATTTAACCAAAAGCAGGATTTCCTCCTTCTTAGATAGTAGAAGTTCACGAACAATTCAGAGCGATATGCAATAAGCCATATCTGGAATCCAGGATAAGCAAAACATCTTTAAGTAAACTGTTAAGCCACTGAGAGCTTTTACATGGATTCTCATAAAAATTACCTTGGTGCTCCCTGCTTAGCTTCTTAACTTAGCAAGAAGAAAATTAATTAGAAGGAAAACAGACAGAAAGACCTAGCGAATTTTACTTTTCACAACAATAATTTTGTGCCATTATACAGAACACAGGTGAGAGAGTAGCATGGAAATGTAACTACTCTTTTCCCATCTCTGCTTCACAATAGCTCAGAAGCAAAACCAGCACCATCCATTTCACCTCCAAGCAGTAAGCTCAATTCTTTTTTTAAATATTCATATTATGCCAGAATAACATAAAAACAAATGATGAAGCAAAAAAAGAAGATAGACTTAACTCCAATGTCCTGCAGTAGCTGCAATAATTGCATAGCCAGCTCATTATATAAAGTTAGTCCCTTGAGCCTACAACGTCCCAGTTAAGCGACAGTAATAGAAAGCAGCTGTATGAGGACATTAGGTCAGCACAATCATTAGCCCCTACAATTGCACCACTATCACTCCTCTTTGACAGCAAGGTTTTCACACATCATCAGGCTCCTAAACAGGAGGTCAAACATTATGATGAACTTAACCCAGTAACCCATTAACAATGAACTGCGTGGCTCAGAACTCCAAGGAAGTCCACATCTCTGGAAACTTTCAAGAGCTTAATGAATTTCAATAGCTCCCTATGCCCTCACCTTTTCTGTCTCTGTGGTTGCTCTGGAATTCAGTTGCAGATGATCAGTAAGGTAAAGTTTGTTAAGGAAAGGACTGTAAAGACAATTAGCAAAATGCCAGTAACCAATAGTTTTGATGATAATAATCTTTTGTTTCCCTGAAGTTTAATCTTAGCATCTCTCAGAAATCATGCAACAAACAAGAATAGATTATTTAGAAAACAAAAGCTGTACAAAAGATACCTTAGCAAGGAAAAATTCCAAACATTGCAGGGAAAACAGGGGTTATAAATAACAGCTGTGACAGTTACACCAGCACATGACGTGAATTCTTTCCTTCAAACAACCTGAAAGATTCTCCCAAGTTATCTCAGCAATAACCCTACAGCTCTCTCACTCAGCCTCCCTGTCATTACTGCAGGGCCCACGCTCA
Source organism: Centrocercus urophasianus (assembly GCF_019232065.1). NCBI lineage: Eukaryota > Metazoa > Chordata > Aves > Galliformes > Phasianidae > Centrocercus > Centrocercus urophasianus. The sequence goes on along the minus strand of NW_024884855.1, from coordinate 1,863,333 downwards.
GGTCTCCCAGCTCAACCTGGGCATCAACAAAGCTCATGGTACAGGGAGGCTGCACGAGGGTCCTCTGGAGTATGCTGGAAATATGGACATGGGACAAGCTGAGTGCTAAGGGAGCTAGATTGCACTGCTAAGCCTTGCTTCAGTCCCCAGGAAATAAAGGAGAAAGTCTTTTTAGAAGCTAGTTCTGGGCACACAAAAGACAAGAAATGATCAGAAGGAGCCAGAACAGATTTACAACAGGCAAATCCTGTTCAAAAAAACAGATTGCCTTCTGTGATGAAATCAGTAGTATCCTGGACACTGGGAGAGTAGAGCACATTACCTTACCTTCATTTTCAATGTTTTTGGTATGACCTCCTGTAGCCAAACCGGTAGGAAAAGGACAGGAAAAGATTGCCCACAGTGGAGCTGCCAGAACCATCCTTGGAGACTTTCATCACTCATCCAGACGAGGCTCCGAGCAACATCCCCTACCTCTGCACTGCTGTGCTGTAACCAGCTGAACTTTGTTGATTTCTATTAGTTGAAGAACTGGGCGATATGTGCATAGATGCCCATATTCTGAGGGAACATTCTGCCTCTTTCATAACTGATATGCTCATAGTTACAGTCTGTAACAGACAAAAACGAAGACAAAGTTCTTTGTGTGCGTGTGTGTGCATGTATTCTGATTAAAAAGGAAGCCTGTGAAGTCGCCAAGGTTTTCTAAAGTCTTTACACTCATTTACACCTTTTGCAGGTGTGAGTTAACGTGTCCCCAGTGTGCCAAGCACTTTTGCAATACTTAGGTAAAGAAAAGGCCCTTCTTTTTTTGTCTTGATGAATTTCAGTCAGAAAAAACAACCCTTCTATCAATGTCAAAGCCTAAATAAGTTTGACTAGATGCTGATGTTCTTCAAATTGTTTCTACTAGCAATAGTTCTGGATGGTTTGTTTTCAAGAAATTAATGGTGATACACCAAGGTCATAGTACCTCTGCTGCAGTGAACAGATGTTACCATATTAGTGCCACATTCCAGTACTGTGCTAAACTAGAGCTACTTCTGGTTGTCATTGTACGAGGTGAGGAAAAATCAGACAAACAGAAAAGCCCTGTCAAATATATTCAGCCTAAAACGCAAACATTTGAAGAAAAGAGCTACTGCAATTTTAAATTCCATTATTCACAGCCTCATCAAAACACACAAGTCAGATATTTTCATCAAATCAAACCTAGCAGAACAATAAAAAGAAATCTTTGTTATTTTATAGTCATAGAAGCTGCTATAGTCATTTACAAGCTGCTATTTATCCCTGATATTGACAGCTTTAGTATATATGTAGTTCATGTTGCTCTGCTACACTGAGGTAGAAACAGACGTATATTTTTCCATCTTTTTTTTTCTTGAGATTATTCCAAGCTAGTCATGGTTATTCTTAGCTTTGTTAAACCCATATGAGATTATTATGGTGAACCCTTCACAGGAGCAAAACAGTGATGCTTCCAAAGGCAGGATGTGCAGGATGCAGTAGCTTGTTGTCATGGAGGAGGGTTGAAATAGGTGGAAACTGAAATAAACACTTCCTTAATAATCTTGTAACAACCACACTTTTCACAGTGCGTTAAAAATAGGGCTGAGTGTACCTCAGTGAAGGCAATGAAGTAATGCACCAAGATGAAGGAACATACAGCAGCTTTACTTCAGAAGGATGTTTAAGATTTTTGGTCACTGTTGATTAAGAGTTAACTACTTAAAGTATTTTCTTTTAAGTAGCTTTACTATTTCTGAGGGACATTGTTAGAACACACTATTTAAAATGCAGTAATATCTTAAGAGCTACAGTGAACACAGGTTCAATGCATCAGAAAATTCAAGATTTTGAGCCATACTTTCAAACATTGAACATCAGACAAAAGGCAGTTACTTTCACTGGGAAATTGATAGCATCGAGCTGAAATGCCTAGCTTTCTAAATCAATCTTGCAGTTATTAAAGGAGACATGAAATGACCTGAATCAGCCAACAGACTGCTTATACTAATCGTTGTCATTTGTACCACTCCGAATGCTTGCTTCTGTGAGGTTCTGTGCTTCACACTTAAGCTCCATCTCACAAACTCTTTGCTATGTAAATAATCTTTTCTTGAGGAAATACTAATTGTAACCTCCTAAAGCTGGAAACTTAACTGTATGTAAGAATTGTTGCCTGTCATTTTGTGATGTGAACCAAGATGCAGTTCACATCAGGACAGCATTTCAATACAAGCTTAAGAAGTAAGGTACGTAAGACAAACAGAAAAGCTTGGTTCTTAGGAAACCTTTAGACATGCCAACTACAAAGCATATTCACCAACTTACAGAAGGAATACATAAGAGAACATGCATAAGAACTTTTTGCTCCCTTCCTACTTTACTTCTCTGCAAGAGCCAGTCAGTTTATACGTGCAGGCTTGAAGTCACAGTCCGTGGGTAGAAATGATCAGGAGAAAGTTTGATACAGAAAGTAGAAAATGAGTAGATCAGATTCCAATGAGGTTAGAAAAACATACTTTCAAATTATGAATTTTGTGTTCAGTAATATCGCTATTTTAAGTTTTAGCACTTCTTATGTTTCCTGACCAGAAAACGGGAGCAAAATGATGGTAACTGTTTTGAACAGTAGAAGGGTTAAACAGAAGGAAACCTGTTTTAGGTGTCCAAACTTAAAAGACCATTTGTATCCAGTGTTTTTTTATTGCTTTTCTCTAATACAGCACGAAAAGGCATGAATGTGCCTTTGCTAAATGCAACAGGAAAATTGAAAAATCCAGCACTTAAATATGTGGGAATTTTAAATAGTTCCCCCTCCACAAAAGAATTTTTCAACACATGGTATATTCAGAATAATCAGATTTCTATACAAGTTCTCTGCCCCACAATCCAGAGTTAATGCATGAATGATTAAAAAAAATAAGTTCATGTGAAAGCATTTAAATTACAGTATTCCTCTTAAAACTCCCTTGAACATCAGCAGTAGATAAATGTAAAAGATCAGAAGTCAGGCCTCATTAAAAAGTTCTAACATCAGAAAAGCAGGAAGTGCATCCAGTTCTGTTTTATCCAGAGAACACTACGAGTCACAGAACAGAATCTTCAGACAATCATGTTTTATTTTAACCTAAATACACTTGTTATAAAAAAAAGTTCCTGAAGTAATACTAATACCGAAGATGACCTTTGTGCATTTCAGCTTGTCTGTTTTTTCTTTCAAAGCACATTCTTATATAAACAAAATTCTAGCAGACAAATGAACACTTATTTGATTAAGCCCTATCTGTTTGACCTGTGTGCTGATCTCAATCCAGAGAAGATTCTTCCAAAACAGGTGAAAGTTCTCCTGCTTGTAGATGTCTTGAATTAGACCACTACATCTTTTTAGACCAAGGGAACGATATAGGGCTCCATCAGTTCAAAATGATAACCCAGGAAAAACCACCACCACCACCACCAGATTCTGTATTCACATCAATATAAAACAAATGTAAATTCTCTTTCACTAAAAGGGCACACACACATTGCAGTGTTACGTTACCTCTTCATTCTTTTTTTTCATTGCATCTCAGAAGCAACAAAACACATCAACTCGCAGCGAACCTGAACCCAGCACCACACAGATGTACAATAATATGCACTGATGTAGAAAATACATGTCTCAGTCCTGGGAAAGATACTTGCTAAACATTCGTTAGTTAATTTTCTATTAATTTTTCAGCATTAAAAAAAAAAACAAACCACATTTCTTCCTGGAAGTGAATTAAGTTTTCTCTATTTCCTTATGAATTTATATTCTGAGCTCATCTGTACCACATGTTCTTTATGGATAATGAGCAAGGCAACTTCACTTAGCTGTCATTGTAGAAGTGAAATGTTTACAGTCTGCATTTTGGAGATCCTGGCAGCTTACATTCTAAGAATCCTTTTTTCATTCCTGACAATAAGCATTGCTTTAAATTTCTCTTAAGCATGAACAGAAAATGCTATTTGAAAAATCCTTGAACTTTGTTTACCCCCAGTAATGCTGTTACAAGAAATGCTAGTTCAGATACATCATGCTGATGATGTTTCATGAGATGTGACGAAGACCATTAGCTACCTTAATGCCTTGCAGAACTTCTTGGGAAATTGCAAACATCTCATAATTAATTAGCAGGGAGATAAATATCTTTGTCCATGAAGCTTATGAACAAAATATCCATTATATGACTTTGAATATATTTCTCCCAACACATTTATTCAGCAGTACTTTGAGGACATGCTACTGAGATAAAGAAAGCTCAATCTCAAGCCAGTTTTGAGCAGCTGACCTACTAAATTCACTAAACATATTTCTCTTTATTTGCCTCTCTGAACTCATCCCTTAACAAAGTACAGATGAATATGTCTATTGTAAAGACTATTTTCAGTTTTCATTTCCATGCATGCATCCAGTCACAGTCTTAAAAGGACATGCTTAAGCCTATGGGTCCTGAAAACACCATCTTTTATCCTTCATTCTTGGTAAACCTCATATAGTTTGAATTTATCTTTGAAACGTGACCAAAAGAATTTCACACTAGATTATCCTTCATTGAAGTCAAATGTAAGATTCATTGTTGATACAGTTCAAAGGTTATTGCTGTCTAGTTTTGAATTTGTGCTAAAAAAGGCATAGAAGTGACAAACTCCTCTTAGCAGAAAGGATAAAAGTGCCAGCATACAGACTTCAGCAAATCTTTTCTTTGCAAGCTTTGCCCTTCCATTAATCTGAGAATATTTGAACCTATTGGGATTGCTCTCTATAAACAATCAAATTTTACACGTAATTAACAATATTGCCTTCTATATATTAGATCATTTGGGCCCATACTGTAGGAAAAACATTTTACTGAGTGTTGACAATTCGGTTACCTTCAAAATTGTTCTTGAGTTCTGATTTAGAGCAACCTGGCTCGATTCTCCAAATTGTTGGATTTATTTTGCTCTTGTAACAATATCATTGGATGTTCACATCAGTATTCGCAACAGAAATCATTCAAAAGCTCTTCATGTTTTGTGTTTTTTCCATTAATATCTGATTCACAGGTGAAATTATTAGACTTCTATTTTCTTATTTGCAGATCTGCATGTCACTCTATATATAATGGGTCGAAATTTTTCATCACTATAATTACTATTTTTAAAAGAATTCTTAAATGATATCTAAATCTGAGTTTCCAGCATATTACTCTAAAATGACTACTGAAGTAAAACTCTGCAGAACACAGTAACTTTTGCCACCTTATACAAACATTGTGATATAAGTTTTGATCACAGGAATTAGTCCAATGACATACCAACTTGCCTTGAAAAACATGCTTAAATTCAACCCCTCACTTTGTTTCTTCAAGCATCAAGTAAAGCAAAACTATTGAATGTTACAAATCCAACCTTGCCCTAAAAGGACTCAATTAGCACTGCTCTATGTGTGTTATTTCTTTTCCACTCTTAAATTCAGCTTAATTCAGAGAACAGTCAGTTAAAAGATGGTCCTAGTGTGACTGAAGGGTGAGAGGGGAGGTGTGTGTGGGTGAGTCCAAGATGGCAATGAATTAAAACAAAAGGCCCAATCATTAGACTCAGTCTTGAAACCAAAGTCACATCATAGCACCAATAGCTAATTCTGCACTGGTACAAACATGTTTATATGTTGAAGAAAATCAGCTGTAGTGATTCAACAGTGTAACTAAGCTAAGATATAAAGTTACTCACTTCTACGAATAATTTCTGGAATTGAAGTAGTAAAACAAATTAGTTTTTTTTTCCCCCACAAGTCTTTGTATTAGCTTTCCTCCTAGCTCTGTTGAATTGCTGTTTTTTCATCTGTATAGTTCACACCACCTTCAACAGATGCACATCAATCAGCTGCCAGGCAGTTATTATAATTACTTGGCAGAGGATGCTGTGCTGTCTGTGACATGCTTTCTGTTTCCCTCCACAAACACGTCCTGACTTCTCAAAGAGATTCTGCCCAGAACTCAGTATGGAGGGTCAAGTGCAGCAACAAAAAACTTGAGTGCAGAAAGGGGGATTCTGCAAACCCATTTTACAATGAGCTTTTAGAAAATGAAATCTATCCATCTGCGTCTCTTACACATATTCTACAGTTTACTACTCTTTGCAAGACCTGTGAAGCACGTCTGCAGTCTTTCCCTCTGAGCCAGTCTCCTTGCACAGCTTCCTGCCCTTGTACTTTCCTGAGTCAGCAGTCCGGTGTATTTAAGTTATTCAGTGCACACCATCTAGAACTAGTTCAGCAAAGTCTTTATCTTAAACAGCGGTACTTTCTAGTGGTTAGAGACAGCTGAAGTTGGTAACACTTCAGCAGAGCAACTTCAGTGCACTTTCATATTTGTCAGAGTTGTCATTTTAGTAAATTTATTTTGTTTTTACAATTGCTTTCCATGAACTGGCTAGAAGATAAGGTTATAGGCATGAGTCTTCAAGGATATGACATGCTTTGAGAGCTGCAGGCTCTCTGTCACTCATCTTTTCTGGACAGGGTGACTTTGTTAGTATTTTTTCTATTTTTTAATTATTTTTGTTCAACTTAATGGTGACCCTAGAGAGAAACGTTCACATGCCAGTATGAGCTCTGCCTCATCCTCATCATAGTTCTGTGTCACTGAAGACTAATAGTACACAGTCATCAACAATACTCAGTACAGCATGTTAAGTCAATTCAAAAAGACTAAGAAATTGCAAAGCATTAAAATCCGTATTCTGTTCTTAAACACTGTGAGAGAAACTTATAAAAAACACTCTGACATTGATTGCAGCATGCATGGTAGCAGCATCAACACTTCGAAGCTTGGGGAAAAAAAAACCTAAAAGGCACTGAAATTGCCAGATCGCAAGAAAATAACAAGAAGGGATGGTAATAAAGGAAAAAACAGCAGTGATGAACACACCCAGGGTTGTTCAGAAGTCACGAGACTGGAAGACAGAACACTAAGCAAACACTGTTCCTGCGCTTGGGTTTCTGAAGTTCCACAGATGAAGGAGACAAAAGCCTGACTCATGTAACTAAAGCAAGGCGAATGACACTTGTAAGCCAAGTGACACTGAGGTCTACGTATTTCCCTCATTTTCTCTCTGATATAGTTTGTTAACGTTGAGATAATACTAAACAGCTAAAACTCCAGTAATAGCAGTGATGCTAATTCCACTCCCTTGCTGGGTTTACATGCTAATCTCCTGTCCCATGGGATAGCCTGCAACCAGTGCATAACCACTCTCCCAGCATCCAAAGAGAAGGGGTCCACCACACGAAGAAGCTGCAAGCAGGAAATTCTCTCAACAGACCAGAAATTGCAGAGAAATGAGATGGGGCCTTCAGAGCATTCCTACATAGGAAGTACTTCTTTTGACTTCAGTTTGTTTTCTCTACCACTGATGAGAGAACTCTAGTAGAGCAGCTGCTATCATTAAAACCCACAGGGGAGAAAAAGAAACAGAAGGATTCGTACAACTCCTAATGCACCCATCACTCTGTTTTGTTTTCATTTTGTTTAGCAGCAAGACAAGATGCTCCTCTACCCACAGCTTGCCCTCAGAAACACAATGTACAAACCATGAAACATCCACAGAATTTTTGCAATCCGGTTTATTTTCTCTTAGCCAGTAATTAAAACTTAAGGGACTTTGAGAGCAGAGTACTAAAATTTAGCTAAACTTTTCTTATTAAAAGAAGGAAAATCTCCAATAATTAGCTCTTCCCCTAAATGCTTTTTGGCTCTCATTAAAAGCAAAGTGCTATGCTAATATACCTTGTCTTGCAAATGTCTCACAATTCCTGCTAATAGAATTAAACCCAATTCTCAGCAAATAAACTCTCAATGCAGTTAATGGAAAACAAGGATCAGAGCTACTTTGTGTGAGAATAGGTCATTACCACAAGTTCCTAATTACAAGTGTCTTAATGCATAATGTAAAACACAATCTTATGTAAGCTCTTAAAAATTAAAGGTGTAGCAAGATGAAAGATCCAATGTACATTCTGGATTCCTTGAAAAAATACATTGAAGACAAAGAACAAATCTGCAAAATACATCAGTTCATTCACTTACCCTTCAAAAATACATGAATAAATTACGCAGTTTGCAAGAATGCAGAAAAGGATTTTGTCTTAGGACATATTCTGACACCAATTTTATTTTGCCTCCTTCTCAGCCCTCTTGAAAGAGAATGTTTCACATCTACTGATCAACAGAGGCTTAATACTCTCCCCTAGAGTATGCCCACCCAGCCTGGCCTTGAGCATTTCCAGGAATGGAGCATCTATAATAAATCACAGCAACCAAATCACAAAATACAGGACTTGCAAGTCAATGTTCTGCTGCTTTGAATGATTTCAAAACAGTTGTGCTTGTCTGATATTTCATGAATAATCTGGAAGAGTACTGCACTTAATGCAGTCCATAATGCAGAGCTCTTCTGCAAGCCAAAGTGGACTGCACCTTAACCAAAGCTGATCATTTAAAATGCTGTTACAAGTGAAATCAAAATTTTTATATAGAGATCTGATTTTTTTTTTTCTAAAAATATTTCACATTTATTTTCCTGAGAATTTTTATCCAAAACAGTTCTCAATATGACAATATTGAGAATATTGAGAATCAATATTCTCTTAATGCTCTGGCTAACTCTGGATGCAAGGAATTTACATATGACACAATTGTAAAGGTTCAAGATTTTTCATCAGCAAAATCACTAAATGTTGTTGCTAGATTCATATTGCCTCTTCTCATCATCATTATTATCATTAATGCAACAAGTGGCTTCCCCTACCCCACTGATGACAGATCCTTTAAAAGCTAAGCTCTTCTTGCTTCTTCAGCTTTGTAGTTGTTTTCTCCCTGAAGGGCATATAGGCACAGATTGGAAATTAGGGCTATATGAAAGAAAATTATTTCCCATTTGGATGCCTATTGCATTGTACCAAAATCAGAGCCTGGAGAATCCCATCACTCAAACCAACTTCGTGAGCTTCATGGAGAAAAATGATTACTTAAGAGTTGCAACAGACTAGCAATGCCTGGTCACATAACCTCTTGCTCAGCTTTACAACCAAAAGGTAGCAGTAAACCTAACTGGTAATGGAGGGGGTTTCTACTAGGCAGTATAGAATACATCTAGGCTGAGAAGTTTTGACTTGAAGTTAATACTTGAAAAGAACAAACAGGAATTGAGGCAGAAACTCCAAACTTGTACAGATAAAGAAGGATGGGAGTGACTCGAGAGAAAAGGTTCTCAGGAGCATCGATTAACAGAACAAATACAAGGAATAACGAACCTTAGTAGAAAACAATGATTTCACATTTCTTATTTTCCAAATATTTTTCAATAAAACCCAGCATAAACAAGAAGTAGTAAACCAGTAAAAACCAGTAAACGTGCTTGCTCATGGGGACTTTTTAAAAATCTGAATAAGTTGTTATGATGAAAATAGGAAGTAACGCGACATAAGAAAAAAAATCTTGTCAGAATTTAACTTAATCAGGAGAAAGGAAGAGAGATTATCTAAGTGCTGCAGCTTCTGTCACTTATATATATTATATTTTATATATATATATATATACATCAAGCTCTCATGGACAATGGCCATCCTCCCCAAAACTGAAGAGCTCTGGACTCCACCAGAAACACACAGCATGAAAGAAATGAAATATTTCTGCAAGTGCTTGGGATTATATGTTGTTGAATGTCAGTACCTTTTCACTTGCTGCATTCCCTTGTAACAGTGCATAATTAAGAGTTATAAAATAGTTGCAACTATAAATTTGTTACAATAAATAGCTTTCCATATAATTACTCAACAAATACTGCACCCATCATTTTAGTAGAAATTATAGTGAGAGTGGTGTAAGAGAAATAAATCGGTTCTATCTAGTAACTGTTGGGAGCAATAGAAACAAAACAGACATGGATGAACAGTCATCTACTGTGAAGTATGGCAACAGCTAATGTTGAAATCCAAAACTTTGCAAGGGGTTAGATACACAATGTGCCAAATAAGCCTTAGGGAATTTTCTTGCATCTGAATTTTGTAACATCTGCATTTGTCAGCCAAAAACATAGATTTGCATGAATTGCTATTTATTCCCCAAACTCACACAAACTAGCATTCTAGGTCAGAGCTGAAATATTCTCTTAGCCCTTGAAACCAGAACACATTCTTTCCAAAAAGATTTGGTGCATACGTAATATGTCAGATGACCTTGTGTCAATCTCAGTTCATACAATATTTCTTTACCAAAATCTAAAACTACACTAACATAGAACCAAACAAATTACTCAAAGAAGGTTGAAAAATGCTGACCTGTTATCTGAAGTGAATTCTTTTCTGCATTCAGCACCACTTTAATCTAATTGGAAGACACCATGGCAAATACTCCCTCCCTCCATTCACACACAGTATATCCTATACGTTACTTTCTTTCACAGAATCACAGGTTATGGAATGGTTGAAGGCACCTTGGGTCCTTCCATCCCAGCAGAGCCACCCAGAGCAGGGCCCAGGCCCATGAGCAGCTCTAAGGAAGAGACCCCACAGCCTCTGAGCAGCCTGTGCCAGGCTCTGGCACTGCACAGCACAGCAGTGCTGCCTGATGGGCAGAGGGAACTGCTGTGCTCTGGGTTGTGCCTGAGCGAGACCAGAGGAGCTGCTAAAAGGAGCCTGGCTCCCTTCTCTTAGCACCCTCCCTACAGGTATTGATGGACATTGATGAGATCCCCTGAGCCTTCTTTTTTCCAGGCCACTGATTCATATTTGAGCACACAGCTGTGAGATAAATAGAAAATAAAGCAGCATCCAGGATTTTAATTTTAAACTCCTGAGCTGTGAACAATAAGTTCCTGAGTCACAAGACAGGATAAAAATATAATGAAAAAAATAAAAGAACTGCTTAAAAAAAAAAAAAAGAAAAAAAAAAGAAAAGAAAAAGTTGCAAGACAAGTAGCACAGATGCCTGCAATTAGGCACTGAGTTGCAGACTCTTTGCCACTGCATCACTCCCACATCCCTGAGGTCACCCCACAGGAGAGAGTGAGAATGGCCATGGTGCAATCACAACTCGCTGCCCATGAATTCTGGATAAGTATCTATTTAGCTGGTTCTGGTACAGCTGCACGCTCTGAGACCCGTGTGGCAGCACCACAGATTCTTGGCTACTTGTATTGCTGCCCATCTGCCCAGATGGCATGGGGCCATGGCTTTGGCCATAGCAGGGGAGCCACGGAGCTGAACTACCAAGAGGCTTGCAATGAAAGCACAGTGTAAATAGCACTCCAACCATCCATCTCACAGAAGCATTTATTTTGGTGACAGAACAGACAGAAGCCTTTGCACATTTAAGGATACATTTCTACTTAAAATTATCTGACAAGCAGAGTGTACAAGAGCTGTAGCAAATAAATGGTTGTAGGTGCATGCCAACTTTCACAAGAAGCTGAGCAACGTTTAAGTGCTTTTACACAATTGCACAGCTTTATCTGAATCATTCAGAATAGCAAAATTCATTTTAAAAGTCATTTCCAAAGAAGATGACTACAGAAGTTGTAAATGGGCTTAAAAGTCCAATAAAACTCAAATTTATTTGGCACTTAATCGTAGAGGTGCCTCCTTGCCCACGGCAGGGCAGTGGAACCAGATGGCCCTTAATAAGGTCCCTTCCAACCAAAGCCATTCTGTGATTCTATGATTTCAGTGATGATGGATCACACACTTCCAGAATTTTTATGGTGGTTTTGTTAAAATTGTCAGTCAGAAAAACTTGAGCTATGGGATAAAGCTTAACTGCTGTAAATGAGATCAAGGTTTTCTCTGAGTAAGAAACCGATGTCAGTTAAGTGATGGATCTAGACTGGCTCGTCTAACTGTCTGATCCACTTAAACCCCTCTGAGGCAGTTTCAGGCAGAAAGGGGCACTGTGTCACTCAGGATAATTTCAGTACCCAACAAACAATGATTTAGTAGGACAGCAGCTACTATTCTCCTGGAAAATTATTTTTATGCTTTCCTAAATTAAAATTTCCACTATCTTAAAAAGGAGGAAAAAACTCTTCTCAATTTCTCCTCATTTCCAGAACATCTAGAATATATTAATAAATTTGATGAATTAACTGGTGCTGAAATGACTTCTCATTTGCTTTGTTAGTTTTTTTTTTTTCCCCCCTATCATGAAGCACTCATTTTAAGCATTTCCACTCCATTGAGTATAATTCACAAAACTAACAGTGACCCTTGAATAAGAATTTGACGATTCAATGAGATTTGGTACCATGCTGCTGAGCATACCACAGGGTCATGGTTTCACTACAGCCCTTCCAGTCACCAAATGAAAACCAGCTGGCTGCATCAAGTGCATTGGTGGACTGCAATGTCATCCCTACAAAACAACTTTCTGCACAATTCCTGCAAAAAAAGACATCCAAATCTATTTTCTCAAACAGACACCTTTCTATAGCCAATTTAATACTTAGAAGAGTGCTGTTAAAATATGAAAAATTAACACAGTGGAAGGGCAATACAGGAGTGTGTAACAGCAAAGGGACCAGCAGGGATAGGATTGCATTGCAAAGGAAAAGTAAAGGTGCACACCCATCAGATGTAGGCTCACAGGAAAAGACTCCACAAGGCAAGGATCTCCAACCAGAGATCCTTCCTCAGTGGCAGTCAGCCCTTAAATGAGGTCTAAGAAAGGTGCAGCCAGGCTCCACCCCTTCAGTCTCAGCTGAATTGCCTCCACCTGTGCTCCCAGGGCTGACCAGGTTCTTTCCCATGTGCTCAATCAGTGGCTCAGGCCAGGACTCAACAGTTATCACACAAGTGTTAATGATTATTTGATGTTATGGGATTCTTTGGCCCTCCCTGTGCACTGAGCACTAGCACCGCTTGCTCCCTGGTTGCTGCAGTGACTGTTTTACCTTCCAGGGATGAACAACACAAGTCGCATGTACAGCAACCACAAGTTCTGACAGAGTCTGGAGTTCTCAATTCATTTGCCCTGCTACTACCTGTTCCTTATATCTAGTGGAAACTTAATGTATTTATGGGTTTTATAGAAGATAACAATCTTGCAAGTTTTGTTTTGTTTTGATCCTCTGTCCTTAACAACATAACCCTAACACTTCTCCAATGCTGAGGCTGAAAATCTGGCTAATTTTTCGTGGTACCTACCTAAAAAGATAGGACTGTTGCATTTTTAGACCATGCCAACACTTTGCGAGAGAAAATTCAAAACAAAAATGAACCAGCAAGAGACAAAAGAGAAAATTATCTCTAAATTTCAAGTGCTTACACAAAAAAATACTAATAAAAGTATTCAAAAATTCAGAATATCGCACACAGCATTAATAAAGGTTTCTGCTTTCTTACTGCTCACCTTTAACACAATCACAAAAAGAAGGGGCAAACTCAAGGTCCGGAGCCAGCTCATTATCAATATAATTAACAAATCTGGTTAATCTCATGTTCCTTTAAGTGGAGTTTTAATATTATTTAAAGGAAGAGAAAGTAGGGACATCTATTACTGGAAGTCTATCATCTGGGCTAAAATTAAAAATAACACCAAATCTTATCAACTTTATTTTTTCCTTTCTCTCTGAATTTGTGAATGTTCCTAATAACTGCCCTAGACATGTGTAACTCCATAATGCAATAGAAAGCACAACAACGATAACAGAATAGTACAGTCCAAGGCTACAACAAGTGAGGATACACCCAAATGTAGAAACAAAGGAAAGAATCTCCTTACCTTTAAGACCTCACATAGGCAAAGATCTCCAGCAAGAAACCCTCACCTCCACTGCCAACCCTTAAATGAGGTCTGGGAAGGGGTGGATCCTGGCTCCAGCCCTTGTGGTCACTCAACACATTACTTGCACCTGAGCTCTCCTGGTTTGGCCCTGCCTGCCCCCCAGGTGCTCAATCACTGCTTCAGGCCATGACAGCATTTCCACTATAAAATGTAAGGCACCAAAGTATTCCAAAGATCAATATATGAAACAAGCGATTTTTTTATCTCCAAGAAACAATAGGGAAGGTTTGTTTCACTTTCACAATCAGTATATTAGTTATTTTTTCTCTTTTTGTATTTTTCTTTTGTAATCCCTAGATGAATTTACTATAAAATTAATTATGGTGAATAGCGTTGAAGATAATGAATTTCATTTCAATCATATTCAAATGAGATGTATGAGGAGATGTTGTAATAAGAGACTCCTTTAAAAGTTCACAAATATGTACTGTTTCTGATTACTGTAGTCCTATATCTGGAGATAAATTCTTCTCAGATGTAGAACTTTAAACTTCTGAAGGCAGTTAAAGGGAGTGCATGTTCTAAAGTTTCTGAAGAGTTTTAAATCTTATCCATATTTTAAGTTACTTGGGCCCAAAACAACAAATTTCTATCTTTCCATCATTACAAGTTTTACCTTTCTCCTTCACTTCACTAAGCTACGTTTTGTGTGAATCCTGTGCTTCAGCTTCTGTGGGAAGTCCATGTTTTTAGTACGGAGATTGAAAACATGGTCTTACATCAGAACCAGGTAGGGTTTCAATAAGGAGCAGGGGTTTTTTTATTTGTACTGACCATCTCATCAGACAGCATTCACTGCTTCTGATTCTTCAATACTATTATATTAATGATAAAAATACTAAGCACAGGATTTTCCTGAATTATTTTTCAAAGCATTGTACAAATACTTTGCAAATTGCTTGTAAAATGCCCTATGTTCATCATCAAAACAGGCTCCATTTTCCCCTTCTTTAATTACCTAAAATTTATAGTAGCACATATGCTCTTCTCTCTGTGTGTTTTAATCTAGAATTCATGTGCATTAAGGAAAAAAAAAAAAAGCTTCAAACTCTATAAATCAAACCACCTCCAACTTACAAATTCAACCACTTCCAAAACTTACAAACATGACATTTGCTCTTATATATTGTTACTGATTGCTTCTTCACATCAAAATTTCATTTTTACGCTGCTGATACATTTCATATTTCATGGCTCAAAGTAATTCACCAAACTGAAATGCAGAATTAACTGCCCACTGCTTTGGCTTCTCTATCACAACTGGATAAAGGACAAGTTTTCTAACAAGATTACACTGACTTCAGTGTTCACAACGCTTAATTTCCTATTTCTGCTTTTTCAGTCCCACTTCCCACAAGAAATACCAGAGTGTTATCACTATTATTCCCACCAGCATTACTAAGCAAGATACATAAAATTTTAGTTACTTGCCTCGAAAGAAGAGATTGAAACCATAGTAAGAAAGATAACTTAAATGTATTATTTATATACAAGAAAAAGAATTTGCAGCATATCATCTTTTCCTGTTTTCAGACTTCTAGATGAATGGCTCTCCAGCATCTGCATTCATCCCTCAGGAGATGATTCTTGGCCTAAAAATAGTTCGACTTAAGGACTGTAGTATTAGCTGGAGACTAAGTGATTTCCATAAATGTTCTGCAGTTCATTCCAAACATGATATAATTGAGCTCAGACTTTTTAAACCACTGGAGAAAGCTCATCTTATTCTTCAGACATCTGAGAAAGAAGAGAGGTGAGAATTACGGATTGATTTCTGCAAGTTACATCAGAGTGAGCACTAAACATTATTGGAACATACCATGCTTGTAATTCACAGAGACATAATTTCTAGACACATATCAGTAAGTCACTGCTAATTACATACAATAAATCAGAGATGCAGCCTCATCAATGCATCAATAGAAGGAGATACATTGCAAATACCGGGCTGATGTGCTACTGACTGGAGATGTATTACTTCTGTGTAATACATCACGTATAATAACAGAAGCTTACATTTCAAAGCAGCCCTTGCTTTTGATGACAGTAGATAATTATAAACAGTGAAATCTGTTTGCATACAATTCAAAAAAAAAGGTTGAATTATTTAACAGCAGCAAAGCAGCAGCACAAATATGCACACACAGGCTGTATTCGTAGAAATTGCCACCATTATTTTCCCCTTTTAACCACAACAAATTATTTGAATACTATTAGTAAAATACAAATAGGCTTTAAATCTAAATAAACAGATGGAAAGCCTGCGAGGAAAATTTTTCCCTTTCTTTATATCTTAGCACCCTAAGCAAACCTTGAGTTGTCTGTGAAGCAGTTCAATGTGGACTTTCATCGCTGCTGTCACTGTTTTAGCATTAATGTCCTGATATCAAGTAGTAGAGACTTCAGAGACTCAGGCCAATATAAAAGCTTTGCAGTATGAAGTAATTTCATGTCACTACTCTCTTACTTTCCGAATTGGCTGCAAATAAGAGTCTAAGGATGATTTAATGTGTCCTCAACACAACGGCCATGGTTTAACAAAATAAACACATCAGTCTTTAGCAGTTATTTATGACTGGAAGAAAAGCAAGAAAGAGCTATAAGCCTAGTTCTGGAAAATATTCTGAAGGGAAATAACTAAACATATGGAAAATGTTTTTAATTACATGTTGCTGCATTCCACTTGTCAGTAAAGTAAAATCCTAATTAATATTCACAGGAGAAATTATTAGAACTAAAATCTTCCAAATAAGGTCCCAAGATATCACTGCTAAAGTGCAGGAATTCAGATCTGATTACATACCAGCAACTGGTACTTCTACTGCATTTTAGAAATGAAATGTCTTCAGCGCTCACAGAAAAGCCTCACTCATTTAAGATGGAAAAACATAAATGCTGATAACTCACTCGTGATAACTTGGGCCCTGCTGTGGTTACTGCTGTAGAATTTGGCTCTATAGCACTGATGCCATTCCCTGTTAAATCTGCTCAAAGGGGTGTTAAATATTTTGCTAAATATCTTGTCTAAATCAACTCCTTCAGCAGACAATGGTTCTTCACTCCCAAACTGGGGACTTTCACTACAGTCTGGATTGAGTGTTTGCTATCAATGAGATATGCAACTCTGGCATGCAGACATTCAGGAATATTGGCTTTGTTCTTGCATCAATAAGCTGTTTGTTTGCAATGAGGCCAAACTTAAAACACCTGCTTATATAACTGCAAGGATAAATTGATTCAGAAGTCATCCTAACACAGGACTGGGTGGCAGTCTGATAAACTGGATTGATGTCAATGTCTTTCAAATGCTTCTAGCTGATCTGTCTTTGCAGTGAGAAGAGACTGGCATAAATGAAAATGGTGCGTGTGTACCTTCAACCACCATGATAGGAACTGGATGAAAAATGATATATCTCACAACAAACTCTATTGGAGATACAACACCAATTGTGTCTTCTTGTTAGAATAAAGAACTGGAAATTTCAGTGTAGATGCTTTTTCTCTTGCTTATCACTGTTATCTGTAGCCTAAAGATCGGGACAACTTTATTCCTCTTCATGTAGCTTTTGAATACATTTTATACTGCCTACTGGAGGGAGTCAGGAAAAAGCCTACTTTGTGGAAAGAAGAAACAAAACTCTCTTCTGAGTGATACTATTGCACATTTCAGAGTTGCCAAGTCTCATGATGAGCTGAAAAATCTGATTAATCCCAGGGGTGGAAATTAAGAGACTGAGAAAAAAATTTCACAAATCCTATCTGTAGTTTTGTTGTAACCTTCTGGCTGTGTGAGATGTTTGGGAACAAGTCCTGCTTCTCCCCTGTTACTTTTAAGACTGCTAAACTCAACACAGAATGTCAACATGGAGTTCTTATTTTTGTTTTAATGACGCAAATTGTGATTAGTGGAAACCATGCCTACAGCAACACAACATTTGTTTAAAGTTTAATTTACAGCTCTCTACTATCTGCACTGGACAGCCTGAAATCATAAATATATACTTAAGAAATTTACACAATAAAAATATTCCTTCCATAAAACTATCTTCACTGTTACCTCTCCGGTCTCCCTACTTTACAATATAATACTTTTGGTGGGAAAAAATGTCAGTTATTTTCATCAGGAATTGATAAGAGACATCAGCACAGAACTGAGCTTTTACTATACTTATCATACCCTCCCACTTCTTGAAAAAGCAACCAGAGATTTCTTTCAGTGAAGTTACTGACTGGTATTAAAACATAAACGTGCTTTCGGCACAGAGGTGTAACTAACATTGAAAAAAATATCACCATCATCACCATATGATATCACCATCCCCTTAGTATCTTGGGTTTATGGATATAACGTGTGGCTTTGTTAAAAAAAAAATACTATTAGGAATATATAAAAATGGTTATCTTATTCCAGTCCCCTTTAACAAAGTTTGAAAATGAGTTAAGATATTCTTATTGTAAGATTATTCAAATTTCAAGAATTCTCAGAACTGGAATCTACATGTTATTGTCTTCATACTGCTTTTTTTTCTGCAGTATCGCATTGAACTTCTGAAGTCGCTTGTGATTTAATTGCAATTACATTTCATTGGAACCCCCAATGTGAGTTATGTACCGACCTGTATAACTTTACTTCTCTCTTTTATCTCCCTTTTTTAGTTAATATTTTTATTTGATTTTTTTTTCTCAGGGTCTAATTGTATCTGTTTTTCCTTTCTCATAGTTCAGTTCATAAAAATGACTCCTATTCTCAATGAGACACTGTGAAACCAGATCATACACAGTGCAACTGATCTTGAATCCCCAAGAAGGGGGATATTTCCATCTAGATTAGAAGAGACAGAGCTTTTTGATTCCCATTAGGGTTAGCAGGAGCTGAGTAGCTCAGTTCCGGTGTACCACAACAAATGCTTGCCCTCTTTTTTAATCCATCCCTATCTTTTACTTTTCATAGGGGAAAAAGTACTCTCAGGGGAAAAGAAAAACGATCATGATATGGAAGCAAAATTTGGAATTGGCCCATATTTCTTCTCTAACTTTCACAAGTGTTAAAGCAGCACATTTCAACACTTTCCACTTCATCTGCAAAAGTACTCAAGTTATTCAGAGTTCTATGAGAGCCATTAAAAAACTGTCAGAGAAGTGCTGGTAATGGCAGAAACATTTTTCAGAAGCTGTCAATTTCCCCAAATATCCATCAGTGCTACCAGGCACAACAAGGGATTCCTCATTTAAAGCGTGTCAATTCTTATTATTAATGTCACGATGAAAACACCTGCTAAGAGCATGTTTCTGGCAAAGCGAGGCTCAGTCACAGAAATGAGGGTGAATGCCACTCAGATTAGTGAGCAAAGGAGCTGAAGCTTTTTTTTCCCCTTACTTAAGGACAAAAGCTCTGTCTCAAGCTAGATCTGATAACAGTAAGCTGCAGATAATGCAGATAATTCATAAAAGATAATATGAATCTAATTTATTAGATAACAATAATCATAATTGCTTATAAAATTATGTGTTTGAAGAGAATGGGCTCTTGGTCATTGATTTGCTTTGCAAATTCCAGTCATAATGAGAAGTACCATACAGTTCATGTTATGCTGTGGATGCTGGTCAAAATATGACTGTAGTCCTAAGGGCATACAAAAGCTTGATTTAAGCTAGTTAGTCAGGCTACAGATACCAGGAGCACTACAGCAACATGGAGTTCAGGTCCACTCAATTGCCCCCAGAACCATCTCAGACACACATGCATTTCTAGAAAGGTCTTTCAACCTTCACTGAACCTCAGGACACACTGCCTTGGCTGCTATTGCCCGACTCTTTGAGCACTGCATGATGTGCTCTGTTTTAATAACACAGAAAGAACAAATTTATCCCATGCCTCAGTGCAGTGAATATTCTTGTAAATGTATATCTACTAACAAAGTGAAGATAGTGTCTGCTTGTCTGCTGTCATTTATCGATATATTTTTATGTATAAATATTATGTGAGCTAACAACAAAAGGAAGATATTGTAAACAACAGTTAATCCAGCTGGCTATATGCTGACCAACAGGAAGGATGCTCACTATAAATGAGGACTCATTTTTAAAAAATTGCTATAACAACATTTTAGCTGTCACCAGGCAGCTCTACATTCTGATGTTGATACCACAAAGCACTTAAATACCAGTTTAACATTAGGCCCATGGTTTTAAGCACACAGCATCAACTTTAATGAGCATTCTTGTATTCATAATCACATACCTGGAGTCATTGACAGAGAAGGCATGATAAAATAATGGTCCATATCTTCAGTGTGTGTAAATTGTGTGACCTAATTGAAATGAATAGAGTTGCACCAATTTATACAAGCTGATAACCAGGTCCCAGGAGTCCAAATTCTAGCAAAGTGTAAGTTAACTCCCAGTGCAGCTATCACTGCAGTTTTCTGTCTCAAACTATCAAAATCCTCTCTGCCCTTCCACCAAGCAGGACTTAATAATCAAGGATGTATTTTAGAGAAACTGAAGGATAATTCCAGTATCTTAACCAGTGCTGGTTCTCTCAGTGAAAGATTCCCTTTTCATGGCCATGTGTGAGTTATTACCAAGAACATTTTGGCTGTTATATGTCTCTGCAGAGCTACCACAGAGCTTACAAAGAATATAACTCACTGTTTTGTTTGGTGCTTTTTAAGCATGTGTACGTGACACTTCCAAGAGAAAACAAAACAAAAAAAAATCTCCTTTTAAATAGACTTAATTTTGATTATTTAAATCTAGCCTTGCTTTTTTCCTTATCAACAAATTCAACAGCATCTCCAATAAGATCACTGTCTCCTTTTTTTGGGTGAATAAAAAAGGCAAACTATTTTTGGAGTGTGCCATAAAATAAAAAAAAATTTAGAAAGATGTCTCAATTCGTGTAGTTCAACTCTGCCACTGAAAGCTCTTTACTTGACTTCAAAATATCCATTACATCCTGAACTAATGAGATATTTTTGTTGCTATAGCAAGGGGAGATGCTTAGAGTTTTAGTGACAGAAATTACTCCTGGAAACCATCCATGGTCCTCATGGAAACAGAGATAAGTAGATCGCATCCCATTAAAAGGTAAAAGAATAACTGAGAGACCATTGTTTTATGTTATCACGGTGCTTGCTGCTACCACAAAAATAAGAGAAAACTTTCTATGTGGTCAGCAACAAAATGTTCTTCTTACAATTTCAAATGTTGTTCCTTTTAATTCTCAGATTCTTGTAAATCTGAGAATAACCAAAAGACCATCATAGTGCTTCCTTTAGTGCCACCTTTTAGATTTTTAAGAAATAATAAAGTGCAAAGCATTATGCTCAGTTTTCTACTTTCATATCCTGTGTATTAGACTCAAACGGAGCAGACACATGCAGACAAAATAAACAAAACAAATGCAGAAAAAACAGCAAGCTCTTAGTGCAGGATATTGGACATGAAAGGAACACGAAATTTGTTCAGTTATTCTAAGGCTGTAATATATTCAGAATTTATTTTTATTTCCTCTCAATTACTTGTTATTGCTTCTTTAGGCAAAGGATATGATAGGACAAAAAGCTGAAGCACTTTGGTTTCATTTTTCAGTGAATAAAAATAATGGATTTGCATTAAAATTCACATTTACTAGAACTTAATCCTTTTTTATAGAAAACATTTCAAGGATAAACAACATGAACTAAAATCTCACTCCACCTTGACATTTTTTCCTACTTTAAGACTTTCTGTCTATCTCACTTCATGGCTTAGCACTAGGCTCCATTTCTGCAACCATCTAACATTAGATCAAATCCCTTCAGGTAAGGATTGTGTTTTTTATATTCTCTGCACATTGTCCGCAACCATTTTAGATGTTCAGCAAGCAATCAAAGATAATAATGGAAGTTAAAAAAATAAAATAAAATTTTGTATCTAAAAGTCTCTTCACAATATTATCAAAACAACAGAGATGAAAAAGAGAACACAGGCAACCTATTTTAATGATTCATTGCTTGGTGCCTCTGCTCTAGCAGTGACCCACTGTTGTTGTGGCCGCTGCTGAAATGCACCACTACTGCTTCATTGTGCTCACAGCCATTGTCTGGTCTCCATAAACTTTCAGCAAGCATTGATGAAGGTCACCGGGTGCCATTTTTAGCTCATGAAGGAATTCAGTGATACACATTCGCTTCATCTGCACTCCCCTGTCAGACAGCATTCTGTCAGAGTGCCCTTCTGCTGCCATCTGTCTGATTGCACCAGAATAACATGATAACATCTGCCTCTGATGTCATGGGCCAACATCATCATACAGGAGGCATTACTTTCAAAGCAGCCCCCATAAAATATAGTTGATCCATATAAGCACCAACAGCATAAATCTAGTGGGACACGTGACCTCTTTTTTGAGAAACAAGTGCATCGGTCCGGTTCAATGGCAGTGACTGCAATCTGCAGTGAGCTCTCCAGGTGTTCATCAGAGATTTTTGATGAAATTTAGCTCTTTCTGTGCTTGAAAAATGTTCACAAATGTGCGCACTGCCAAAAGCAATGACATGAGTAAGGTGTGACTGCGAGGTGAGGGATATTTCTGTCTTAAAAGAGGGCTTACAAAAGTCTGGTAAAGAGATATGATCACATTTTTAATTGCAATAAACCAAAAAAAAAAAAAAACAAAAAAAAACAAAAAAAAACCTGATGATTTTCTCAGCACTCTTAAAACCTATTCTCAAATTCCTTTCTCCAAACAGAAAGCATGGCTGCATATTTTCCGCTGTTCACAGGACTGTCTTTAGCCAAGGCATTAAAATGCACCAGCTTATTTGTCATAACTTGAGTTAGCACTGCACTGCACCCTCCCCGTGCCCTGGTTTCAGCCTAGATGGGGTTAATAGTGCATTGATTTTTGTTTGGAGCCAAGTGATGGCTGTGTGCCCAGGGCTGGGCCACTCAGCAGGAAGATGATGTTATGAGGCAGGGGTTGGCCGCTGTGCAAGCTGGGCCAGACCTCATGCAGCCCACGTGCTGGACATGCCTGCCATAAGAAAAAATTAAGAAATGCACACCTACTGCATTAAGCACCACTACATGCAACGCACATAAGAGTTCTACTGTATGAGTCATCCTGATGGTAGCTAAGGATATTACTGCCTAGAAAATTTACTCATACACTGTGAATAAAAGAAATCCCCATTTCTACAGGGATGTTTTCCAGCTGTTATAATACAGACGATCTTTTCCCGATACTCAAATTTGAAAGAGAAAGAAAGAAGAAGAAAGACAAAGAATGAATGAAACAAAAAAAAAAAAAAAAAAAAAAAAAGAAAGAAGGAATGAAAGGAGGAAAAAAAAGAGAAACTTTTAAAATCTGCATAATCTGAAAGTGTTTAATGTAAATTGGATAGATCAGCCTAATTTTATTTCAGTACTTTTTAATTGCATTTATAATTAGTAAAATACATTAATGTGCTACACAGAAGGTCAGGAGTTCTGGTGAAAGGATCTAATTAAAAAACTCTACAGCATTTGTGTCACACATGCAGTTATAGTAACCTTGAGCACTTCCTACAGCAGCAAAGGAGATTTTTATACTTAATTGATACGTTTTTTCTTTAAAAAAATTATATATATATATATATATATATGTTTGTATGAGAGCAGCACATATAATGTAAGTATTCTAATATCTCACCCTACTTGTACAACATTCTAATTAGGACGGTTTGGTCCTTTCCACATTGCATATTTTTCAAGAGAGACAAATAAGCAAAAACGGGTTCACTTTCTTTATAATAAGAATTCCTAGATGCCCACATGCTGCCCAGTCTTTTCCTCTTAGCTGTCTTGAGTCAAACTATTCAACAAAAAGTTGATGGGCAGAGATAGATCTGAATTTGGTATCAGCCAGATATTTGAGTATGTGTGCCATGAGGCATTTCTTCTGACATTTGAATCTGCAAGATGCAGGCATCTGGGGAAAGAAAAAAAAAAGTAAAAAAAAAAAGTAAAAATAAATGTAAAGAAAAGCTTTCAGCACAAATCAGCAAGCTCTAATTAGTGGTGCTAATTTCTCTACTTAGAACTCATATTGTGATTTTATTACGTTTAAATTACACATGCTCAGGTGTTGCAATGCTTTCCTTTCATCACCCTCTTAGGTGGTAAAACATCATTAACATTCTTCTGGCAATGGAATAATTGCTCAGTAGGATTAGAGATCGCTGCACACATACTTCTGGTACAGAAGTGAGTGCAGACTTATGGAAACAAAACAAAAGGACCAGACGCTTTGTTGTCACTGATACATACTGCCCTGCCAGGCTGTATTGGTAACGTAACTTTGAAGTTTCAGAATAGCCATTGGAATTATGAATTCCTGAAATATCAGCTCTGTTTGCAACAGAAGAAGAGTTACCTCAGCATTAACAGGAAAAAATGCATGAGGAATGATTGCTCCTCCTCAGAATGATATTCTGAAGCTGAAAAAGATTCACGCTTCTCACCTGCCAGAAAGTTTGGGCAGCGTCTGTGATCATTGTTTACTGACCTGAAAATGGAAAAGAAAATAAGTCCTTCTATACATAGAATAAGCAGCCTAAAACTTATGTAAAAATGAATGACAATTTCTTTCATCACCTCAACATTTCTCAGCACTGTAAAAGTTATTTGCAAGTGCTTGATCATTTGCTTTCTAAAATGGCAAGGAACATTCTTCTTTCAAACATGCGCGTTCATTTTACAACACGTAACAATAAACGTGGACTGTACTGAGAACACTGCTAATCCTTATTCTTGTACCCAGACCACAAAACAACAAATAACTAATACTGTTTCTAAAACTGCTTATAAATTTAGACTTGCATACATTTGTGAATAATGCTAATAAGCAGGTTTTCAAATATAGGTTATCTTCTTTTCCTCTATGCAGAATTACTGTATCTTGCAAGTCCTATATGGAACTAAGAGCCAATCACGCTTGCATTTCAAAAACATAAGAAATAGTTCAAAAATAACCAATCTTCAGTTACAAAATCTTTTAAATGCTAAATAGTACTTCTGAGTGAACTTATCCCAATTGCAGACTTATTTATCCTAGTAAGGATTCCTAAGATAGTTTCTCTAGCAGAAAGCTAACCTCAAGCAAACATCAAATCCAACCATAAGCTCTACAAAGGCAAATTTTCATTAGAATTAAAAAGCTAAGCACAAGGTAGACATAGATTATTCTCTCATGAAGCCTTAATAGTGCTAAACGCCACTGATGGAAATCTAACTCCAAAAGTCTGATACATTTAAGGAAAAACACAGTCGGCTTCTCCCATCTGAATGAGGCAGATCACTTTCCAAAGATGCCGCGTAAAGAAAAATATAAATAAAAGTTCTTCTAATAGCAGAAGTACAGAGGCTTAAGGAACAGAGATGAAAGAAAAATCCTGAATTGGGCAAACATAAAACTCCAAACCTTGACTTCACAGTCTGTAATATTCATAAAGGGATTCATATGAAAAAAAATATGACAGATGCCTTTTTTCCCTAATGATTTTGACTGGTGCTATTAGTACTATTGTCTCAGTTTGAATCTAGATGTCAATTTCTCATTACGCATACAGGCTCTAGGTCAATGTTACAGATAATGAATATCTGCTGGTGTAAATGCTTATTGTATCTCAGCCCAATTCTAGTAAAATTTAAATGGTCTATTAATTTTCTTAATAAATTTAGATATGGTTTCTGACTGCAATCTGTCTTAGATTAGCTAACAAAAGTGTACAAAGATCCTTCCAAGCTGACAATTCAGAATATTTCAGGCAAATCATCATCAGCATAATAAATAATTTAAAAACTCAATATTAATTTCTCCTTTGGACAATCTTTAAAAGCGGTGCAGCCCCCATGTTTAACTCAGGCCTTCTCATGTGTTTCATCCGGAATTGTCAAAAATAAATAATGCAACTGCAGTTAGAAACTCTCAATGGACAGTCCCTTACTTTCTCTCCTTAGTGCAAACAGTTCAGAACGTTTGAACCAGACTTCAGCACCTTCCCAATCATTTATGCCTACAACATCATACTGCATCAATCGCCTCTTGCATCCATCAGCTGTTCTCATTACATACGACTGTTTCCATCTAGAAGTCACAAAGGCTCTTCTGCATGGTAAGAGCTGCATACAGCACTGGGAGGCATCTGGTTGCAGTGTCCATAGGAAGCCCCATATGGAACAATATTGTAGATTCCTGAGTGCCATCTACTGGCACTTCAACCATTAACTAAACTTCAGTTTGCTAAGTTCTCTACCAAATACTCTTTTATATAAAAATATATACATATATATTTTATTTTTTTTTCCCACTTGGAGATGACTTTATGCCTCATTGATCCTTATTGCATAACATGATGTTCAGAGGAAATATAATGGGTCCTTTTTATTATTTTGGTGTTTACACTTGAAATGTTGTGACGCTGTCTGTCCAGACATATTTCTCAGTGTCAAAATGAACTGAAATGTTTCACTTAGACTTAGTTTGAGGTTGAAACATGTCTGGCTGAACTGATGTGGTGCCATCAGGAGGTGACATATATGCCCATCCTCCTATATAAGCAACAGTTCTCCATATGGTCCATGTATTCTGTGATGTGTCATAACTACACATTCAGGAGAAAGTCTGTTGGTTGTTTTTTTTTTTAGAGCACAATCCAGATAAGGAGGCTGAGGAACTGAACAACAGAAATTACAACCCAGATGAACAAATACCAGGATAAATAATATGTCCCTTATTCAGGGAATTGACTGTGTTTTATAAGGCATTTCTGAAGGGCAAAGGAGCTCAAAGCAACAGGCAGGTGTTTAAGGACAAAAGCCTTCAAACACAGAAACAATTCATTCTGATGCTCAGGAAAAGGAATAATTTTCTGGCCAGCAATAACTGGAGAATGCAATGGAGAATCTCTTGCCAGGCATTTCTCAGGATTGCACAAAGTTATTCCTTTGCCCACCAGAATGCTGAAAAGTCTTCCTTGTGTAAAGTGATCCAAGGCCAACGTGCTTTTACACAATTTCTTCCATTAAAATGGCAGAATAACAGCCTGATTAAGGAAAAAAGCAAAATTCATCAAGAAAGAAATTGCAGTTGAGCTTAAAGATACTCAGTGGTTCCTTCTCACTTCAAGCATATCATTGAACAGCGCCCTTCTCCACAAAACTGTTTGCAACAGCATCTGCTGAAATACTTGTGAGAGGTCTTGTACAAGTTCAATTTTGTTCAAAATACATGAAAATATACAATAATATTTCATATCTTTTAAAGTTTATTATAACTACAAGATTTTAGGTCAGAAAGCTTAAGAAAAAACACCGTATGGTGCTGCTAGGAAAAAAATCAAACTAGTAGCAAGAGTGGTACCAGTCACTAGGGCTGCTTATGAGTTCTTCCTTAGAAATAACTTTCCTGGATCTATGGCAACAATTTGGAATATTTAGTCTTTGGTAATTGATGTCCAAACATTAAATGCTCAAAAACTGGAATGTTTCAATATAGCAATATTCATCACTGCCTGAACACTCCAGAAAAAAAAGAAAAAAAAACAAAAACAAAAACAAAAACCCTTCTTTTTACATTGCATTTCTTCGTAATTAACAAAAACAATCAAAATCTTTCAAAATCAGTAAATCTCAGCAAATGTACACCACGTGGGGATCTGCAAAACCTTGTCTCTAACATTCCATTTCTTGAATACTGAAGGACACTACAACAGTGATCTTGGTTATCTGGTTATTGACTTGGTGAGAGTGAAGATCGTGACTTTTTTTTTGTGTACTAGCATTGAGGAATTAATATTTAACGCATCACTTTCAAAAATGCTTTTCTATAATGTCATTTTGAAAATAAGTAGTTGCTTTAACCAATCAGTCTGGTAGTACAAGCATTTTCTAAACCAAAGCTTCACCAGAGTAAATCCTGGAAATTTGGAAATAAATTGCATTGTAGTTATTCATTATGAGCAGCACTACCTGCCTTCTCAGAAGCCTTTTAGGGTTGCTTTTGATTATTTTTCCCCTTTAGTTGAGTATCAGGATAGTTATAAGCATAATTAATTCATGCTTTGGACTCTCAGGATTATGAAGTATTACAGGATGGCAGCGCTAAGACAAAATGCTCTAATTCACCAGCTGTCATGTATTTAATTAGAGATTTTGAAGAATCTTTCCTACTTAGATGAGCCTTCATACTCTGTGTTCTAATAAAAAAAATAAAAAAGGAAGAGGGAAAGGGAAAAAAAAAAAAGACTCCTTTGTACAAGGACTCCAGGACTCTGATAAACTTTTTCTTAGCATGACAGTCTTGTCTACCACATTAATGTTAGACCCACAGTTGAATACCTTGTCAGCTGCCAACACTGACATTTTCAAAGAAGCTGGACTGAGGTGCACGCTCAAAAAAATGAGGATTCTATTATGGAGACAGAAAGAGCACAGAGAGAGCTCCTTTAAAAAGCAGACAAGCTTCATGAATTTCCTTTTGCTTCAGAAATAGAAGGAAAAATGTGTTTTCTGTCATCCATGTGTTCATAGAGGTTAAATCAACAAACTTTTTCCCCTCCAAAAAATCTAAACTGACTTTCAAGAACTTAAGATTAATTTTTATCTTACGTATTTTATATGAAGGAAGAACATTCTGCAAGAATTAAAGCTAGAAATATCTTTAAATTGATCTGATTGTCACAGACAATCTTTATATACATCATATTAGTTGCTAAATATAAAGCAAAATGTGTAAAAGAACAGATCATAAAAGCACGATTCCTATTTATGTTGTTGCTTTATCACTTTAAATGTGGTGGATGGTGCATTTCAGCAGTGGCAACAGCAGCTGTGGGTCACCTCCTCTGGTACAGAAAATAGGTTCACCAAGATTAGATTCTAGTTGCCTACACTGACTTGGAATCATGTGCTATATTTAGGAATATGAAGAAAAAAATAAAAAATCTGCATTTGCATTACAAAAAGAAATTAATGATCAAAAAAACTATTTGCTGTCTTAGAATTAACATGGAAATCTAAAAGCCATACAAGTGGAGTATTGGCTGGCTTGAGAATTTCTGAGACAGATATATCCTCTTCTTCCAGGAAAACTTTCCGCTTCTTAATCTATTTCTGGCACTGTATCTGAAAATAATATTTCTAAAGAAAATGCAGATTTGCTCTGTCTATTGAATGAGCATCATTTTTTTGCATCACGTTCAAAACAATGAAAGAGCTGGAAGCTGAAAATGGTTCTTCAACCCACAATATAAGCCTAAAAAGGAACACTTAAGTGTATAGCATTCTCATTTGCAATTCAAAATGCATTTTGCCAAGCGAAAATAACAAAGAACTAAATAGACATTAAATCCAGATTGTACCTTAGAGACACAGGAAAATATAACTATGTCACTGAATATTACAGATTGCCCCATCTCAGAAGTTAACAGATGAATTCATTTGCTTTATGAAAACTTAAATTGCCCTTTTGTTCCAATGGACACAACAGATGAGTCAATCGATGGCAAAGTGTAACCCAACCACCCCTAGCTCTTGAATTTCCAGTTTCAGTGATGGAACTAAATGCAGAAGTAGGCATCAGAGGCAATATCACAGACAGAAAAACATTGCTAACTAAAGCTCCACAGTTATTCCAACTGCAGTCTTGTAATGTTTAATGGAATCTGATTATTGCTGTGAGTGGTTTTTTGCAATAATACCACATGCAATGTTTTCCACAAATGACAGTATCACATTTTATCGTATATTAATATCAACTAAAACTACTGAACTACTTAAAATACAATTCACTTCCCTTTCCTTTCACCACCTGCCCCTCCTCTTGCCCATATATGCGAACTAGCAGTGCTGGAATAAGATAGTTTATAATACTTTAAAATGAACAAACGTGTAATTTGTTTTCATGATGCAGTTGGTAATTTGCATCACAAAAGTAGTAAATATCTCAAAAATTCTTCACCACATCTAGCACTGAAAATTTTCTTTGTCATTACCCTTGAAGACTAATCTCACTGACAACACCTTTACAAGAAGGGCTCCAGATAGCTCTTACACAGTAGACAGGTATATTAAAAACAACGAATAAGTTAAATTTTAATGATCATTTTCCCCGACATATTTGAAATGCATGATTTCAATAGTTGTGTCTATTAAATCAAAAACAGTGCAACATTTCACTGATGTGAGCTATGGGCACCTCTCAGAATAGGAAGTTCTGCAGTAGAATTCACAACAGCTCCATAGGACGTACAAAACACAGTCAAGCATTTCCTTGAATCAAGACCATGATCATGTAAGAAGCTGAGGGACAGAACTGCTTCCAATATATTTTTCCAGTGGTATATTCCAGCAAAAAGGGTGTCACGGTGTATACATCTTCCATTTCTTTACAAGTAGATATTCAAGAAGATTTAAGATCACAACATGAGCCTTACTAGATCTAGAAAGTTATTACATAACTGTGTTTGAACAAGGATGCTTCTGGGGAATATCATGGTTTGCTTGAAAGGCACAAATAACAAAAGTCAAAATTGCCTCTGTAATTCTTCCAAATTTTACTGAAGGAGACTTTTAATTAACATTTTTCACTGAAGGATGACGAACCAACCTAGATAGAGAAAACCTTTTGGCTTTGCTATTCCCAAAACAATAATATTGCATGAGAACACCTATCTGCACCTGATGTGTTTACAGAATGAACAGATGATTGGATGCTCCACAAAAAAGAAAAAAAAAAAAAAAAATAGCTCTTTGAAGAAACAGATGAGATAGACCACGTGTGATGACAAAAAGGGTTTTAAAATGCAAATAATTATTTCTGCCATTTGTAGAACCCTTCCTC
Source organism: Centrocercus urophasianus (assembly GCF_019232065.1). Taxonomy (NCBI): domain Eukaryota; kingdom Metazoa; phylum Chordata; class Aves; order Galliformes; family Phasianidae; genus Centrocercus; species Centrocercus urophasianus. The sequence continues at coordinate 1,832,613 of NW_024884855.1, read as the reverse complement.
TGTGCATAATGAGTTGATATATAAATTATATTCAGAAATACTTATGATGAAACTCCCATTCAAAATAAAACAGACAAATGTCTTCAACTTAATGAAATTGCACAGTAAATTATTTCCAAGAACATTCCAATGTCAAAGTAACTCACTTAATTATCCATTATCGTAGAAATGTAGACATAATGTTAATTAAAATGAAGGGGCAAAACCATTTCCATATTTTATTAAGATCCATTGGCCTCTTGAACGGCTATTAGCCTTGCTGCCAGGGTTAGGTGTAGGACAAAAGTTGCCCTGGTGGGTAGACCACTGCACACTGATTTCAACAGCTTAGGAAGGGCAATGTCATAATGAGAGGCAATTGAAAGACTATCTGCAAGCCATTTGTATTGACAGCACACAGGAAGCTTTTCTGTGACGACCATTATTTCTGCAGTGCATTCTGCAGCTGCAGTGCAGTCACCTCTAACAATGAGAAGAATTATCCATGCCTGTAGATAGGAATACAAATACACCTGCGTAGTGGTGGCCGTTGGAAGTGACATTCTGCAAACAAAATCTTCCAGCAATACACTCATCTTAGTTAGACCTTTGTCAGATTAATTACAGTGTTTGCACACTCCGTTATTTGTTTTAGGACTGGATTATCATGCAGTGTAGGAAGTTTTACCTTCAGGGGTGAGCAGCGTAGCTGAAGGAGAATGATAGACCTGTGTGCCTTAGAATGTGCTTCCTATATTCTGGTTGAAGTCAGCCGCTGGGAGGAAAGTAGTTGTAGAAATCAAATGGCAATTTGGGGAAACTTCTCCATTCCCTTGTATCTGCACGTTTAATTACAGTTCCAAAGTAGATGTTCACTTCATGTGACTGATACCACTATTAGACATCAGCTATAACACTATTATTAAATCAGGCTTATTGTGAATTAGCTGCAGACTTGTAGAACACAAAACACACGATGACAGACCTGCACCTATTTAATCTATTTCTAGCACTGTATCTGAAAATAATATTTCTGTTTCACCAAAGCAACAAAACAGTGCCACCACTTGCTGCCTTTTTTTTTTTTTTTTTTACATACATTTTTCTCTAAACAGGCTGATGAGAAAGCCACCTACTTGGGATACAAATGCACGGACGATTCTGTTACTTTCTTTCTTAGAGCCATTTAACTATTTTTGTACAACTGCAAACAATACGATTTATGTTTGATTTTTTTAAATAAAAAAATATTTACTTCAATGTTTTTAAAGTTTTGGGGAACCAGCACTAAGCCTCTTTGCAAAACTCATCTATTACAATTGGAATTGAGTAATTATGACTTCTTCCACATTTAGCTTTTTTATCCCTGAGGCATGTTAATTAGTCCAGAATTAAATTCAAATTGCCTTGGTTATTTTCTTATTTCTACTTTTTAAAGGTGTCTATCATATACAGAAACAAAACATGGAGGTCATTTGGTTAACAGGAGCTTCTTGGTGAATAGTTCTTGGTGAAACTATTGACAGTGCTCATTCCCATGTACAGAAGTAGATTATTTGAATTCAAAGTTCAAAGGTACGCATGTTCCATTCTGATTTTTACTGTAAAAATCATTTGAAATAGGTGAATGAATAATATAGGCGTTATATACAATGTCATTTTAATGTAAGTACTGTATTATATCCTAAAGTGTACAGATTCAAAATTTTATTCACAAAGCAAATTTTCACTTTATGAAATTTTAGTATCAGAACATATACAAATCTTACACTAAAATCACTCAGCATCACTGCTGATTGTCAAGAGTACAGCATTCAATGAAATTTCAAATCTATATTATTTCCTTCAGTCCTTTGGATGATGAATTATAATTGCTTTAATAATTCAGAATGACACAGGTTGGAATCTAAGGCAATAACTGATTTGCGTTTCACTTACTGCAGTGCTTTAAAAGTAATCAGGGACCAGGTCTCTGCTGATGGAAAAAGCACACAATCGCTGACTACAAAAAGTTTCAGTGAACTGTATGAATGTTTCTAAATTGTTTTCATAATCCTCTCTCACATGGCCAACTAACCTGCCACACTTCAAGAAATTCAGTATGCCTGTTGGCCCTTTCTGAATGCCTCAGCCGTTTCATTTTGTCATCAGAGTTACTCTTGAACATTATGTGAGTAACGGAATGATTTGGAAGAAAGAGAAAAAAAAAGCAACCAACCACTATCCTAATAACTCTATAGTAAGATTTTGCTATTTTTCCAGTTTTGCAATTAGCAAATTGCACGAATATAATTCTGCTAGAGGGGTATTTGTATCGCAGTTATGCGCTGCTTTGTGTTGTTGGGGTTCTTTCGTTTTTAAGAAAAAGGGCAAAAATGTCGATTCTTCTCAGCTCCACTAACATCTGCTCACGACCTTGTTAAGAGCAGGGCAGAGGCTTGGAGGAGGGGGAATGTCATCTTCGCAACAATCCCGTAAGGACTGAAGAGGTGAAGAACAGTCACCTCCCAAAGTTTTTGGGTTGTTTCCAGCAAATGGAACGAATCCCACAGCCCTTCAGGGACATCCCCACAAACCACACCGCAGCCAGTGGGCACATTGCTATCCATCCATAAAACTTTGGGTTTGGGAAACCACACTTTTCCATACCTTGTATGAGACATTCATGTGGCATTTTATCTCTAATAATCTACTTAATCACATCTCAAGTTATCTTAAAATACTGTGTTTAGGTGCCTGTATAGCAGAGTTTCTGTTTCTATGGTTACCCGCACAGTCCACGTTTCAGAACTGCCATGGTAAGACAATGATAAAAATGAGCCAACTTAGCATAATACAAGTCCCTGCACATCTAACATTTTTTCCTCCTTTCATCCCTCCTCCCGCATTTTGTAAAGCTCTCTCAGATCTCTCGCCATACACAGCCTTTCAAGGAAGGCAAACACCTCTTTTACTGAAAATGTCCAGTTACTGGACGAATTTCTTGCCTCCCCTCAAGTAACTTTAAAACTCCTGCGCACATCTAATGATAAGGTGTAACGGTTACTATAGCAACATTGCTCTAGTAATAAATAACACAATCATGCTTCTGATTCCTTTCAACGAATAAAAAAAAAAAATTGAGCACACCCTGGATTAATGGCATAATTTACTTAGAAGTCTTCATACATCATTATTTATATTCAAAACCCTCAGCTAGTTTTGGTTCAGCATATTTTCCACATAATCAGGACTACATGAAATAAACAAGATACTCTTATTGCAATGGTGTTATCGCCTCATTTGTCAGAATGCCACAAATGACAGTCCTGAATTCAGGTGAAAACATGCTGCATGCCTTGAGGACATCAATAGGCATTTGTGGCTTTGAGCTCCCTGTCCTGGGACAGGAGCCACCACCTAGCTCACGCCTTGTCCCTGCAAACAGGATAATAAAACTGAAAAACTAGTTGTTAGGAGTTCTGTATAGGGCAGTGCTTGCATGGAGAGCCAGATCTCTCCAACAGGCTCACCAGCATGTAACCACATCACAAGAGCAGTCTCTGTTGCAGGTGTGCTACCAACAGCATCTCCTAGGGGAAGGACTCCACAAAGCACTGTTCTGAGCAATTCTTGTCAGCTGCTAAATCCACGGCCCTTTGTGATCACTCCAGTAAATGCAAGATGTGTTTCTGATCTTACATGAATTGGAAAACATCCAACTAACCTAACTGTCCACAAAAGACGGTCCTGTGTTACTACTCCTGCACTGGCACAAGGAGGTTCTGCTGATTGCCTACCAGCCCTTTCTAGAGTCACAGCCAGGTCCCTTCTGCAGCAAGAGAGGCCTGGGAGGCCTCCTGGGGACAGTCTGGGACTAGGATTCTTCACCCAGCAAATTCACGGGCACACTGACACACATGAATTGGTGTATGCACAGCTGGAAAAGCCTTGGGGGAATTTGAGGCTGTTTTACAACTCCCAGTATGACATCTCCAGTAGCAGTTAGTCATTTGGTTTGCTGTGCAGGCCCCAGGCACTTCAGTCAATCATTCCCACTCCCCAAACGCTCCATTTCTCTCCCGCAGGCAGCAGCTGCGGGATTCCTAACCACACAAAGAATTGGAGACTGGAGAGCTCTTGGTGTGCACAAAGCAAAAACCCCAACGCCCAGCTGCCCCTAACTGCCCCTATAGGGCCCACTTAAGTTTGTCCCTGTATGGCACTCAGTATAAATACTATGGCTTCCAATACATTTTCCCATAAAGCAAAATTCAAATAGAACTGGCATACTGGAGACAACACACTCCTTTTTTGGCAGTGTTTAACTGAAATTTAGTTTGGAAGGATAGTTACTGAAGGATCTCAAAGCAATAATAAATGGAGGTTATATCAAACATCACAGCTGTACTTTGGATCACCATGGAAGAATCATCAGTTATCATGTAACCAAGGCTATCCTCACCTTACTGGTGATACAAATTGTACGAGATGGCCACTGCTCACATTTAAGTCTTGCAGTAATTCTAGTCTTGCAGTAATTCAGTAATTATAGGTTTGCTGGTGTTTGGTTTTTTGGTTTTTTTTGTTTTTTTTTTTTTAGGCTTGTCTGCATTTGTCTTGTCAGGTTTAATCACTCTTAATCCTGTGACAAGAGGTGAGTTTCACCCTAAGGCCAACTCAGGGTCCATGAAAAAAAAGTTACTGCTTTTCCACATAAGAGAGTGCATTGACAGGCATCAAATTCACTATGGTCGAAAAACTACTGCACTTTTCAAAAACCAAGCTTTTTCACAAAAATAAGCAAAAAATAATTAGCTAATCTCATACACAACTTTTGAGAAGATCAGGTGTAAAGGTCTGTTTGCATATTTTTCTGCAGCAAATCCTCTCTGCCTATATGTACGGCAATAGACTGAAAAAAAAAAAAAAATCACATTAAGACCATGAATAAACACTACAGACAGCCACATTAAAACCACTGAGGATTCTGCAATGAGTTCTTAGTGAAAATGATCGTGGACCATTAACTGAATGCAATCACATATTGAACATAACACATTGGGCTTGGATGTTTAGCCACAGATTGCGATGAAGGACTGAAAAAGGGTTCCCTGGTGATTGAATTGGTTCTGCTGCTCATAGTAAGCAATGCAAGGGCATTAGAACAATTCTGGAAGGCATGAAAACACCTTTTCCATATATTGAAATTAAAACCCACTGGAAGGCTGCCTATAATATGAAAGTGGAAATTGCAAGCCACTAGGGGAAGAAAGGAAGTTGTGAACTTGAATGGGAGACAAAGACAGTTGAACCGAAACCCCTGGGTAAGCAGTTCACCCTGAAACATGTTGGTGTTATGGACGCAACCAGAGGACAATGAGAAAATGTGGACGTAAAATGGCTGCCAAACACTGACAGGAGAAAATGTCTGCCAGCCTGGGAGCTCAGCCAGCAGGTATGTTCTTCTCTTGGTGTTTAAGAACTCGGTCCAGGAACTAGGGATGTCCTTCACTGACTCATTTGGCACCCTGAGAAATGGAGACATCCTGAAGGTACCATCAATAAGAGCAAAAGAAGAAATGAAAAACAACATACTGTTAAGAGTAGGAATCAGTTTGGGGAAATAACTTTTTAGTAAATAAGACAACCTAAAAAGCATTATCATTTATTGACTGTATCAAGAGGAAGATAAAAAATTAACAGCATCCCATAGTTACTCTATGTGGTGGTGTCCTATGCCCTCTTATGTCACTACAAAACAAAACCAACCTGATTTCTATCTAAAATTGAGCTTTTTGCTCTCCAAGAAGCTTCCTATGCTGCCTGTATTTTCTCTCTATTATTCTACGCTGTTCAAAGTGTCTCTGGGATGTCAGGTTGACTCCCAAGCATTGGACTGTCTCTTAATTCTATGGTGCTCCACACTCTGTGATGCAGACCAACCCCAAAGTGAGATCTGACAGTTGCTTTGGTTCACTTCTGGGTCTGCTTCTGGGAGGGTTGGTCTCTACTGAGGTCAATTTTCCTAATTACCTATTAGGTAACCTATGAGGTTGGCGTGACCTTGACCACCCACTCTGGTAAACTGGTTTGCAATGATGATTTTGCAAATATACAGCTGCACAAAGATTTATGTAATCTGTCATAAGTACAGTCTTGGTAACTATAACCCATCGTTTGTATATTTGCTGTTACAGTATTGATGGCTGCAATGCACAATAAGTACATTCACTGTCATACTGTTATTGCTAAGTTCTGTTGAACCTATAATACCATTGCTGCTACAACACTGATCTTACGATCGCTAATTGCTGCTACTATTAAATAGTGCTGTGTTCTTAATGTCCTGATAATATGCATAATAGCTTGTTATCCAGGTAGATTCAATTCATTCTATTCAAGAAGAGAACTCTTGTAAGGGCAGTATACTGTTTGCTTGCATTGAAAGGAAAGTCTGATCAAAATCGCCACAAATATAAATGCCAGGAGTACCATATATACATGAGAGCTGCACAGATTCAGCCCTTGTTAAAGCACTCCAAAACTGAATTCCAGGCTGACGTTCTTTTTACAAGAAACAAAAGAAAAATGCTGACTTTCGGAGTATTAAAGCAACTCTACTTTAAAAAATAAAAAAATGGCAGAAGTACTAAAACCAAAATCTTTCATACTTTTAGTATAAAATATATTTTAGTTTTTATACTTTCAGTCAGGACCAGATCAACATATGTCCTAAAACTAAGACAAACCAAAGTAACCCACTGACAAAAGACAAGTTACAAAAAATAGAGTATGTGGATTATTGAAGAGATGAAAAACACATTAGCTTCCATGTCTAATTCCAAATGTCCTACTTCTGCTCATGAAGAAGATAAATAAGCAAGATAGCTGCTGGAAAATTTTAATATAACTTAACATTGCTGAAGATCAGACACCAATGCTTTGTGGTATAAGGAACTTTAGGTAGATTTGTATCTAACGCAAGTAACTCTGGGCTTCCTTCTGACATACATAAAGCTTATATTGTATTATAACCTGCAGTATAATGATGGAAATAGATGCATTGAAAGTTTTTACTGCGGAGTATGCAGGCACTGTGTGCTATGAACACAGCCCGGGTGAAATGCACTCAGTCATGATTCACGTAGCTCACGCAGACTTACAATATGTAGAAACAGTCTCCAAATTTGTTTCATTATGCCTGTTAAAATGCTCTGATACATGAAGTGGCCTCTGTTAATTCAGTTATTACAAAAAAAAAAACAAACGAATAAGATTACACAAAGAATGATGTTTTTAGAAATGGGATACTTAACAAGTAGATGCACAGACTTGTAGTAGGAATTTCAGTGCATCTGCACCGTTCTATTCTTGAATTTTCTGAGACACATTTCATTATTTTCAGCTGTTCTTTTTTCAGTTATAATTACAGAAACTTCCACAAAACACTACACCTGAGTAATTCTTGCAGTTCCAAATTTTCTACTACTTGTGTGCTAAGTGTATAACCAAGCATAAAATCTCCATAATACTACACTGAGATGTTCTTCAACAGCACAACAGCCTTCCTCTGGACTACAAATAGTAGGAATTATCTGTTTACTGGGCAAAAATATAATTCCTCTTGCAAACGCCAACAGCAGTCATATTTTTGTTCATTATGTAGAACAGCTGAAAACAATTGTGATTTATTTCATATTAGCTGTGAAAATAAACAGTTTGGTATTAATGAAATGGGAAAACAGAATTGTGTAATTGCAATTAGCATGTAGAAAGCAATTTCCATTTGTTTACATAAACATGGTTCCCTGCCCCCCTTTTCAGCTAATCCTTAAATCCAACTTTAAATGATTAAAAGAAAAAAAGAAAAAAAAATGCAACTCCTATGAGGGTGTGCTGTAGGAATCTTCATTTAAATTCTGTCTGAGCTACAATAACTGCTCCCAAAGCAGCATTGTGTTTTCCATCAAGACCTCTTCAGATAAAACAATCCCACTGAGATGCAGCATTATGCTTCCAGAAGCATTCGGTCAGCAGAAAGAACAACAATCTACGTAAGTCTCAACCCAGCAGAAAGCAACCTTGGCAAAACCTACCCTGGTCACCTCTGGGGACTCTGCTTCATTGACAGCTGCAGGATTTTTCCCTTTTCCACCGCACAAGGCCAAGGCACCACGGCAGGGCGTTGCTCCAAGGACAGAGGAACTGCTTGGCAATTACTCATATGTAATCCTCTTGCAGAAGTCAAGAACTCATTGATCCTCAGCTTTGTATAGGAAGGTATGGCCCTAGAACAACAAGTTGAGGGAAGGAGGGATGATAAGATGTTCTACTGCCAGAGCACCAGGAGAGCAATTTGCCCACAAACATCTCACTAACAGAAAGGGAAGGGGAATTTTCATCTGATTAAATTTACCAGGTCTGTTTCTGCCAGCAACAAAGGTTTGTTCTCAGTTTTTATACTATGTTTCTCTAAAAGGCAGTGGCAGGATTTGTTGGAAACTCTAAAAGAGTGCAAATGCCATGAAGGTACTTCTCTCAAGTAAGCAATAGGGAGTTTATCTTCCCAAGTAAAGTGTGATGGAACCCTGCTTCCCAGGAAAGGGCTGAACATCCCCATACTAATGGGAATGGTGAATGAACTCTATGAATTCACCATTCATTCTGTGATTCTATGAATTCCATATTTTGCTTTGATTGCACATGTAGCTTTGTTACATATGTTAAATTGTCTTTATCTCAATACATGAATTTTCTCACTTCCTTCCAATTGTGTTCCCCATCCTTCTGGCAGGGAGTGAGCAAGAAGCTGGGTAATGTGCAGCTGCCTACTGGTGTTAACCCACAGCAGTCTATTTTGGCAGCCAGAGGCTCAAAGGGTTTGATATAACAGCAAATTTAATTAGAGTGTGCTAAACCAAATTTATAGCTATTACGTCTGTTTAGCTACTAACTGGCAGGCTCATGTGTTTGCTCGCCTTACTGTATATTAGTGTCTATTGCTTGTTAGTGGCAGCTTTTTGCTTTTGCTGTTTGCTGTGCTCCTTATCATCTTGCTCTGCTGTGCCTGGAAACATTTTGATAACTTCAGTGGGATGTGCCTGGGCTGGCAGATGGTCAGAGCATTTCTGCTCTGCAGGGCAGGCTGGATCCACCATGTGAACTTGAAGAGAGTCCGACCTGCAGATAAATCCACAGGAGAACAGGTACACCCCAAAGCATCCATGGCCAGGGCTACATCCACACTGCCTCAGCTGGAAAGGTTATGTCTGTTGGCCCAACAGCACATCAGGATTTAAGGTGCAAGTGTGCAGGGAAATGCTATCATTAATAAAACAGGAGGTAATAAAAACACTACTCTTTAAACAATAACCAAACTTGGTTTTAACACTGCTACAAGTATGGAACTTTCTAGAGCCTTCCCTGGGAGATCATCCCAAATAGCAAATCACGTTTACAATTAGAAAATTTACAACATTTTTTTCCCCAAAATGAATTCCTCCAGTTTCAACTTCCTGTCAGCAGCTTTTGTGATTTTTTTTTTTTTTTTTCCTAGCAGACTTTAAAAACTCCATTAGCAAAGTTTTGTTCAGGATGTGAGCACTCATAATTTGTGATCCCATAACCTTCTCCTGGTTAACCTCATCAGATTGTGCTCCCAGAACGTCTCACTACAATTGAAATTGAAGGGTAATTTAAGTTGGTTGAAAGTAATTACATGAGTTAGTCAGATCCACAGTGCTAACAAGGCACTTTGTGTGGAAAGTCCTGTGGCATCACTAATGACCACAAGCCCTCTCTAAGTCTCTCAATTTTTACTTTAAAGAGGGCTTTGAGTAGAGCAGCACCCCTGTGAACTATGCTGAGACACAGGTATATTAGTCTCTAATTTTGTGAGAAAAAGTCCTCTTTCTTTTACTCACTTTATTTTTGACTTTGCCAGGAGCACTTGGCTGATACTCCTTTCACTTCAGCCTGTGAAACTCCTAGCTGTGAAGCTGGGTGCATGTTAAAAAAAGCAGTTGAACAAAATGATGACATACTCAATACTATAACACTGAAATTAATCTTAAAGTAGTTTGATATTATATCTGTAGCTTTGCACCATGCTCTACCACAACATTGCAGTCCCTATTTTCTGAGCAGCTCTTCTCAGTAAGCGTGGAGCAATGCACTGCTACACTATGGATGCATTCTTTTATGATTCTGTGTGGATAGGTTAAAAAAAAAAAAGTAGCTTGTCTTATGCTCACTCCCTGTGACAAAGCAATGCAAAAGACAGAAATGTAAGGTTCCCAATTTAGAAGGGAGAGACAACCTATCACAATAAATTAGGTTATGTGCTTGTATTCCCTATTTAGAGTATCTAGATCAAATCCTCCCAATCCAAGAAGTGGTTTGGGTGAATTATAATAAATAATGGATGTATTGGTTTTAAAAATTCCTGTGCACTTACAGCAAGAGATATTTTGGCACTACTCTGACAGCTTTCCTGGGTGAATTCTGCAGGCTCTATTTCATAAATCAATTACTAACAACGATTTATGTCCCATAGGTGACAGCTGCCATTTAAAAATAACTGGCAATGCTGTTTCAATCTACAAGAAAAAAGATAAAGATTAAATGATCTTTAAATAGTTTTCAATATTCAGAAGGATAAAAAACTGTCTTCTCTTTTCTTAAGTTATTTAGTTAAATTATATACTCCCACTCCTTCAAATGTAATATTGAAACACTTACTAATGCATTAGAAAAAAAAGTCATCAGCTGCAAACCTTTCTGTGTAATCTCTGCTGTGAGCTTCCTTGCACCACAGCCAGTTCAGCAGCGTTCCATGAATCCATAGTTCACCTCTGAACCTTCACGGGTGCCCAACTTCTACTGAGACTACTGAGAAAGAGCTGTGGGAAGTTTGCAGAGAAGCAAGAAAGGTAGAAATTACAGATGGAGATGTAGAGATAGGGACAGAATCAAGGATTCAGGGGGGAAAACATCAGTGTATAATAAGATCCCAACAGGGCAAAGAAAAAAAGAAATGATGAAGAGCAGTCAGGTGAGTTGGGACAGCTGGGTGATCATATTGATCTGTCACTGCCATCAGTTTCAACTGACCTTATGGAAGATAACAACTGGGCAATACTGAGAGCTGTGTGTGGAGGCCAAGCATTCCTCTCCTGACTGATGTTTGTTGAGACAGCAAAGACCCTTCAGGTGCCTTAGGATGTTAATTATTACACTAATAGCTCATTATATCCCGTCTAGATTTTTTGTGCTAGTCAGAAAATAATTGCTTTATAATTTTAAGTGTTGAATGGCATGCTTCCCTTTGAACCCGTTTGAAGTGGGCTGAGCAAATAAAGCCCAAAAGTGAGGGGTAACATAGTATGTCTCACTCAAGTGACTGGATTTATTGAGAGCAGATAAAAGACATTTTTTCTTCACCTACATCTTAAATTTTAAAAAAGTTTTTACTCCAAGTTTCACTTTCAGTATAAAATATGCCCTTGTGGAAGCTGTTACAAATGTCAACACTTTAAGGAGCATGAATTTATGGTGGCATTGAATTTTAATGGCACTATAAATGTCTATAGTAATGGTGATATATCTGTAGCAATAAATTGCTATGGAGAAATATAAAAATAAATGTAAGATAAAAGATTGTGTATAAAATATGTTTTTACATACTCTTTAATGATTAAAAATCATAGAAAACTAGAGGTTATAAATCACTGAAAACTGCTGTTATATTTTACATGCTGTTTTCCACATATAACATAGAGATACTACTCTTTGGTCAGAAAGGCATTAACTTTAATGAGGATGGTCCAGGTGATTTTTTTGTTATTGACTTGAACGAAACCTACTGACATTAAGGACCACGGAAACACTGATACGAATGACCCTCATCACCAAAACCATGCCTGCTATGGGAAACAAAGTTATAAATAGTTGGTCATTCTTCCTGCCTGCTCCCTTCCACCACCCACCTTCCCATTATTCACTCTCTCTCATCTCACGCTAGCTGAAAATGAAGTGTTCACAGGACAAAGGTATATTCACAAAATGATGAAAGGAAAACATAAAAACAAGGAATACATGCAGAAGAATATACAGATTTTCTCTGTGTACCTCAAAAGTAGTGCTTGATATAATGAATGATCAGTCAGCACGTCCATTAATTCACTGCCTTAAAAACCTTTATGTCCTTCATCTATTTTCTTAAAACAGGGGCAGCTGAAAATTATGAAATGGTTTCTTGACAGTCACTGATGCTGACATCAATAAAACCTACAACTCCAGGAGTGTCAATGGGAAAAATAAGAACCAAATACTGCTTGGTAAGGGAAGAATGCTAGATAGGCAGAGCAAACAACCGGAATCCCAATAAACCATCCAGGCTGAGGAAGAGAGGTGGGGAGGGAGAAGTAATTCAGTGGGTTTTGTGTTTGTTTTTTATGTACACTACAGTCAGTTGAAATGCAAGAAACAGGTTTCTCTCTAAATTGCGGTAGAATTTTGTCCTAAGAATTTATTGAAGCCCCTGAGAGATGGAAAATGACCTGGAAGATTGAACAACGTTGCTGTAATTTATGTGCATAGAGAATTGTGATGACTGGATAAAACTGAGTCCACGCATTATACTCATTTCAGACAAGGAGAGTGGAGGTAGGAAGTGATACTGGGTATCAACAGTTGCGACAGAGCATGTTTTAAAGCATGAGATTCAAAAAATCATGTTTACTCTACCTTTCCCTTCATTCTAAGGAAAAAAAAAATATCAAGGGTTAATAATATTAATGAGTTATTAGCAACATTTCTATCTACCTTAAGCAAAACTGAAGTGAATAATTAGACTAGATGTTGCCAGTTAAATAAATAGATGCAAATGAAAACTCTATAACCTGACCGTATTGTCAGCTGTTGCCATGTACAGGGTTTCAAAAATCATTGTAGAAGGTATTCCTGCCATGCAGAAATCAGAGCTATAATGCTGAAAATGTGAGAATTTTGGAGTAGGAACTGTGCTTACCTCACGGTATTATAAAAGCTCCTTATGTGCAAGTGAATTCTGTAGATACCTACGGATGTTCATGGAAAAATAGTTGCCAGAAAACAGCAGGATTCAGAACAGAAAGATGCGTGAAGGTCTCCCAAGAGCAGATAAACTCCAGAGATTAGTAATGTTGCTGGACCTGCAAGAGCTGATAAACTGAGAACACCAAGCATCTGCCAAAACCACCCAAGGCCACCAGTATATACTAGCATCAACAACAGATTGTAGAGCTTGGACCATGTCCAAGACAGCAGCAGCTATAAGCAAGCAAAGGCAATAAGATTATACATGCATCTGATGGAACAAAGGATGCTCTGAGGGACCTTCTGAACACCTACTTGCAAGCCACTGGCATGATGCTGCTGTGATCCTCTGCTTTTGAGTATCCAACTGGTATTGAGTCCCAGCTACAGCTCCAACCAGGCAGCTGTGAATGACCATGCATGTGACTACCTGTCTGTCTGCAGGAGTAGGAAATATGTTGTGAGAGCTGATACCTAATACTAATAATTACAGCTTAAAGAAATTAACTGCTTAATCAATAAAAGGTGCTCTAAAAGCCTCAGCAATGATTTCTGTCTCCTCCTAACTCAATCCACCATCAGGGAAAAAGGGAATTACAGCAACATAGCACTGAGAAACCTCTGTATAGTCTGTGTTGGAGTGGGATAGGATCCTGAAAAATACTGTCAGGACTCCCAAGAATTTATTATTCAATATTATTGAGGACTGATATAATTTCAATTTTAAGGAAATAAGGAAAGCAATGCTAAATGCTTTTTAAAATCCCATCTTCTTGTTTCTATCTCTAAAAAGTGAAAGAGATGTGAAGACTTTCAGACAGTTTATGAGAGGGTCAGTGTCAAAAGGGAGAACAGTGCTGACCTAAGATGTATAAAAATAACAAATACAAATGCATAAAGAAAATAAAATGGAGGTTCAAAGAAAAACAAGTTTTCTAGCAAATCAAGCTTTTCTAACTACCTAGTAAAAGGAAAGTTGAGGATTTATCTATGATACTGAGTACAAATTACTGTTATTTGCACTGCATATTCTTGATTCATATATTGCCATCTGGTATCACATCCTTTCTGAAACTTGATTGCATTAGAAAGAGTACAGTACATATAAAGCTACGTACTCATTTTCCACATCAATCCCTTTGCTTCTTGAGCCTCATTTCTTTTCCATCCCTTGCAAAAAAGGAATGCAACCATATCACTTCAAGACTCATGCAACCAAGACATTTGAAGAAAGTTTATCAAATATACCATGCATTTCATTGTCCTGTACATTATCTCTGATACTCAGGCATACAGTGAGAATCAGCATTACACACTCTCTGGGGATATGGTGAAATGGAAAGCAAGAAGGAAAGGTCACCCCTTGCCTGCTTTGCCTTCTGCTACTCAGCTTTCAGAAAACTGGCATGGCTTCCCTGCTTCCACGAGACTCTGAACATGTCAGTGGATGTATTCCTTACATAAAAATACAGCTTGAGACTTTTTTTTTTTTTTTTCCTCCTTACAATAGTGTGTGAAAGATCTGAACTTTTTTTCCCTTTTGTTATCATCTTTCGCCATTACTTAAACATTTTAATTAATGTTAGAAATAGGAGCTGTGAGAGTGCTCTTGCAGTTGCTAGAAAGAAGTGCTCAGCAGCAGAACTCCAATCAGGTCTAAAGTGTCTGTTCATGTATTTGCATGAAGAGAGAAGACCAGATAGGTTTTTTCTGCCTATCTGATTGCCAGTTGCTCTCTTAATTTGGACAGAAGCATCCTGCATTTGACTACCTGTGGCATGTTTTATCTCCCTTCTACATTGCCCTGTGCTTTAAAAGGAAAAAGGTACAGTCTCCACTGCTGTCCACTTACTGCTAAAAAGGCAAGTAGCAGATTTTCAAAATTAATGCCCTTATGCTGTTAATGATATTAAAATCCTGGCAAGAATCCTTGGGGAAGAAAGAACCCTATTCCATATGAATAGGTAGGTGCCAATTTAGCCAGGCTGATTTCCTAAAATTACTGCTTGTGCAACCCTACCCAAAAAAGGACACTGAACATAAACAGGAAAACTATCTGCAGTTTTCAGCACGTTCAATTCATAACTGACACTGGATTCCAAACTTCCAGAAAACCACTGGCACAGATGCGTTTATCAGTTTTGTCAATACCATCTCATTCTACCCAACCTTAAACTAGTTAACTAATATTCAGTTGCCTCACGCTCAAGCATTTTATTCTGGCAAAACGACAGCACAGAAGAAAGCTTTGAGCAATAAAATCTCATGGCTGAATGAAGAAGTATCTCTAGAAAGAGTTCTCCTACAAGAGCGCGTAAGGCTTTCAATTCGGGAATCGTTTCCAGATGAAGCTTTCCCTTTCCATTTGATTAGCAAAAGAAAACATCTTTCTCATCAGTTATGCTACAGACTCAAAATGCATGAAGTGACCCATCTGATGACAGTTATTATAATTTCTGTGGTACTCACACAGCATAAGAGTTCTACGGATGCTTGCCCTAAGATCTGCATTTATAGAACACCATCTGGTACTTCACACAGATCAAGTTTTGCTATTACCACCAAAGCACAAGGCCTTGTCTCCCTAAATATAGAAACGTCAGAATTATCCACAGTTATTCATCTGTTACACTGAGCAGCGCTCCCACTGTGATTTTTTTCTTATTGTTTTCTTAAAATGTATTCAACAGTACAAAATTTCACCATTTCAAGGCACTGTTTGATGACAGCTTTATATAGATGCTTTCAGACCGCTGTTTCCAGCAGTGTCTGAAATAGAAATTCCTAAGCGGCAATTTGAAAACCGAATTTTTTGGAGGGCACATGACCAAAGCACACGACCATGATGAGAACAATTTGCAGTTCTGTCACAAATTAGCACGCACTCTCGGTCAGAAGTCACAGAGACATCAAAATATTGACTTTGAGAGAAATTGCTGTGCTCCTTTCTCTATTCTACACACAGATAACTGAAGCATATTGGGTCCAGTGCTCTCAACTCTGCAGTGTTTCTCTGAAAAGGCATGAAAGGAAGAAATTCTAGGTTAGGTTATTTCCTAAGCTTCTCACTGATACCGAGAAGCAGTTAGAAACAGTGTATTGTCAGGAATGACATAAACTGGAGAGGATAACTAAGCATGCCATGCTGCTACAGCCATGAGGTCTCTTATCAGCTTAGTGAAGGGTCAGTATGTATGTATGTCTCAGTACACAGTTGTAGCTAAACCAGATACAGAAGAAATGAATGAATAGAGAAACACAGAGAAAATTCTGGCAAGTTGTAAGAGGTAAAGTAGAAATAGGACCAAAGAAAAGGAGTAAGTGCTCCACTTTCGAAAGAGAATGCTGCTTCTAGCATCATTCCACATCCCAACAGGTACCAAAGATATCTGAGCACTGACCACCAACAAGTTAACTCTGTGAGGATGCTACAGGAATGCAAGTACGATTTAGCAGTGAATTGCAAATGCTCGAGGGAAAATTCCTCCCACTGTTAGGATAGGATTCAAGATCCTTAAAAGAAAGAAGTTCAGACTCAGCTTATGGCTTTGTTTTGGGTGCTTGCTGAAGATACACGCCACAAATGCACCTGCCAGCCTGTGGCTGTATTGACATGCAATCTGGGTTAGTTCGTTACAACAGGTCAGCTAATCTGTCATTATGCACAAGATATTCTAAACGATTTCCTTTAGTAACACAAAACTTTTGCATTGTACATCCTGTTTCAAAGCAGCTGTGCTCAGATGGCTTTCAACAGACAGGTTGTTCAAGTTGTTCTTTTCTCCTTTGTGTAATGCTCAAAACCTGTGAGTTGACTAATGATGAACCTATGAGGACAGTCAATGCTTAATAATACAGTGTTGTTATCACAGTGTACAAACCACCCAGGATTATCTGTGATGGTAGTTCAGTGAATTCTTGTCTGATCAGTGGTTCAATTATAGCTATGAAATGTGGGTATTTTTTTTAATTACTCATAGCTGAATACTATTATTCCCATTTTGTTCTTTAAAAGTATTCTAAGAATTTAGTCTGATATAATAAAGAATACATTATTGCTGAAGTATAATGATCTGCTTTTAGATTTTTTTTTTCAACACCAATTTTGAAGTCAATTTCTGTATTCTCTGTAGGCTAGTAAAGCTTCTCTCCAGCTCTAAAATAACAAGCTACACAGGAAACTATATTCAAATTTTTATCTGGTATTGTGCTGGTCAGACCAACATACTCCAGATGTTAACATCAGGATGTGACCAACCAAATATTCAGGGTGAAAAGGTGGCAAGGGCCTCATGCCCGTAGAGCTCAAGGAGTAGCACAGGTTGTAGCTGACTACAGAGAGCATAATGGAAGTCACCTTTTATACTGTGATACAGCTGCATATTGCAATTGCTACACTGTGCTTGTAGTGGGATTTCTATACCTTGCTGTATCACCTTTCTAAGTCAAAACCCTGTGTAATAGCAAGTACCTTTCAGTAAGTCCATTACACCCTCCACATATGGAATATCAACCCAATCAGACTGCATAGATGCTTATACAGGATAACATTGTTTCCTTCCATTAACCTTTCTGCAAGAACAACCTAAGCAGTCAATTCAAGAAGAAAGGGCTAAGGGATTAACGGCTTCCAAATCATGCAAGTAAGGAAAGGTTACACTGCAACAGTGTCTGACCAACCTAGATACAAGAATTGCAATTACCCACCTATGTTTGCTCATGTGCGCTTATCTGAGAAAAGGAAGAAAAGTTAAGTGTGAATGAGGGGGTGATATTCATAACAGAAGGTTCACGTGCATGATGTTTTGCCTGTAACCTATGTTTTGAGATGACTGGAAGCCACACATTACAGCGGAAAATGAGAATAATTACAGCACGCTGCTTTTAGCAATTCCACATCTGCTTTCCCACCCCCTCAACATTCCTCAAAGTAACTGTAAAGTTTTGTGCCTCATTTTTTGGGGGGTTTCTGTCTTGTAGAAAAAAAAGAAAAAACAACAATAAAAACCATAAGCAAGTCATCTAAGAAAGTGCTCACTTTGGAGTGATGAAAATCATGGTTCTTCAATATATAACTAAATGCATACAGAATAATCTGAACCGCCTTCTTCTCAGTCCTGCTCTGTGGGATTTCTGTACTAAAGCCATTTGAAAGGTAAACCTTTAATCCAGAATATATGAAGAAAGTAAAAAATGGAGTCATATTACTTAAATTAATGAACTAAAGATGGAATAATTAATAAAATAAAGATTTCTTTAACGCCTGTGCTGTGGTAGATCTTCACCTTACAGCCCAACTGTGTTTGGCTCTGTGTGTTTAATGAGAAATCCTTTTCACAAAAGAGCTCTCAATCAAAACAGACATGAATGATAATACAGCTCCTCATCCCTAAACAACTTATCTCCCTTTCAGACAATGACCTAACAAGCATTACAGTATATCATATAAGCCACAGATAAGAACATGCAGTAGATATAAATATATATTGAAAATTAAATGCATAAATAAGGGAAAGTAGTACTGTTTTAAAGGAGGACAAAGTAGTACAAAGCTTTGGTGATTAAAATAAAACAGTGAGGGAGGCATGATTCAAATACTGGGATTACTTAAAACAATTAGAGCTGGCCCCAGTACTACTTTTTTTTCTTTTTTCTTTTTTTCTTTTTTTTTTTTTGAAGTCTGCAGATGCTTACAGCAGGTCTACAACACTGTGCCCCTACTCACTGTGCTGTACCACATAGCACAACTGATATCAAAGACAAACCAGAAACCAAAATGCAATAAAAAGAATTAAGATCTGCAGGATTCAGTCACTGTTGCATACCCAAGTTACCAGCGTACAGAAAGATTTGTAATGGTTATATCTTCCCACTGCAGTACATACAAGAGGGTGGCACACAGCCCTAACCCCACTCAAAGAGTCTGCAAAACCCATCTGGTGTTTGATCCCGTATCTGGGAGCAGATATCCAATACTGGACAGGTGTGAGTAAGTAAGGAGGGGGGGAGGTCAGAGTTCCTCTCGTAAACCCCTGCCTCCAAAGGAACAATCCACACAGTATTCCACCTCTGACGATTTCTGATAACTGCTTCATTAGGCTTTTACTTAAGCCTAATTATTTAAAAGGTTTCCTTTTTTTTCCTTAAAATTAAGATTAGTTAATAACCTGATTCTCAAGAGTTATTACGGTTTTTGCAGGTCTTGGTAATTCACACATTAGTATTAAAGTCTGGTTAATTCTGGCAGCCAGGTGAGGCCAGGCAAACAGCACTCTGCCAAGGAATGACTGTGAGTCCTTTGCTGACATCAGTGACTCCAAGAGCTGACCTAGCATCTAACAGCACATAACATCATCCATATCTACTATCCACTTCTCTTCTGATGACTCCCTGAGTTACATAGTGCTGTGCAAAGCCCTCTGTGGTAATGAACTGAAAGGAGAATGATGCATTCCTGCCTGTGAAAACAAGGAGACTATTTATGTTACTGACTCATTTCAGTTCTCTAAAAATTCCTTCTAGCAAGATGATTGAGTTATATAATATAAACCCCCAGAAGTCAGCAAAGTAAATTCAGCTTTGTTTAGAATAGATCTCTTCAAAATTAATTCCCAGATCAGATGACACCATTCCCCAAAACGTCTTTATAAAGCACCTTCCTTTCTACTTTTACTATAACAAAATAAAACACACCATGAAAACCATCGACCAAAAATTAAAATAATAATTTAAAAAAACCACAATTAGAAGATTCTATGAACATCTATTTGATGAGTATTCAGTCCTGGATATTATTTGCACTAGTTGCATTTTTTAAACTACTATTCCTCCCAAAGCAGTTGTAGCGAAGACCATCTAATTACTGAAGTACAGAAACACACTTAAATGCATGTTAGCTAGCAAACACCTAAGCTTGTACTACAATCTAGATTGATATATCAAGTAATCACAGAACTAAGTGTTTATTTGAAAAGGAGTGGGATATTGCTTGTACAGCTATCATAAAACCCATCAACACTGGAATCATTCTTTTCAAAGATAGGCATTTAGAATTTCCATTTTTCTTCCATAACTGGTACCTTGGTATTCAGAGCTAAACTACAGATGACCCAAAACAGCTTCCAAGGCAAACTGCAGATGGTGCCCCTTGACTTGCTTACACGAGAGAGTTTGAGGTCAACTTACATAAGTTGCTGGCACCGTTAGGATCAGTCTCCAATTTCTTTGCTGCAAGTGCATCTTAATGATTTAAACTATTGTTAAATTGTATGCTTAAATACCAAGATAACAGTTTTCAGGCTCACTGACTTCATAAACAGTAGTGTTCTGTTTGCTGAGTGTCGCTATAAATCTACTTATCCTCAGCTGGGTTCCTAGGCTGAAATTGAGTGAGCACATTTTCTATTCTTTAAACTTACAAGTCTGTTTTTATCATCTATCAGGTAACAAAAAAGAATGCAACTTTCCAAATTTTCCTTAAAAATTTTATAATTGTATGTTTACACGTGTGCCTTCCTTATTCCTGGTAGACTAGACTGACCATATATATCTCTTTTCTCTCAAATTATTGGCCAATAGATTATTAATAATCTTAGAATTATTAAATGGTTACTTTTCAGATAATGATGATCACGAGAAAAAAATTCTCACACATGATGCATTCATTAGTCTGTTCTTGTCAATCAGAGCTGGTTTGCATCCATTACACATTTAAGCATCTTTGATTTCCTTCTCTCCGGCAAATTCTAAACTTCATCACGGAACGAGAATTATCAAGATTGCTGTTTAACACAGGATTCTTCTGATTTTTCAGCAAATGATCTTCTTTATTCAGACAGAAAGTAAAGCTAATGATTGTACAGCTTCTCTCAATGCTAACCTTCTCCCTGAGCCTAAACCTACTATTATCTGACCTTTGAAAATGCCTGTTCTGACACTGCCCTCACAAAAAATACGTTCACATCCAAGTTCTCTGAGCAGCCTGAGTAGGTTCCTCTGGTAGATCCTAAGGTGACTCAAGGGTTTGATTGTATCCATTAGGTGTCAAGGAAAGAAAGTAATCCATCACGAATATTGATCAGTACTCCAGCTACTACACTTGCCATGCTATAGATGATTTCATGCTTCTCTGGAAATACAAAACACGAAATCCAAAAACTGCACTAGGATTTAAGAACCAAGAAGAAGATTTAATGGAATTTGTATACTTAAATCTGAGGATGGAAACTTAAAAGCCCTACCTAAAAGGAAAACCAGACCAACAAACAAGCATGCAAATGACAAAAATGTAACAAAGCAATTAAAGAACAAATTAAAGAATAATCTGTTACTATCTACATTTTTACTACAGAATTCTCCTGTCCTGGGCAGTGGTTTGGCTTGTTTCTTAGAGCAAAACAGATTGTGTTCCATCCCAAACCTAACGTCTATTTTGATCCACAGTCCATGTTTTCTCTGTATTCTGCTACCAAAAGAACTGCCTTGGCTTAATCCTGGGATACCTGCTCTAGGTTTGAGCATCCCAACTTGAGCACAGCATTTTAGCATGCCAGGCCATTAAAAGCTGTTTGTAACCAAGATGTAAGATGCTATAAAAGAAAGTGTCAAAGCAAATTTCAATCTTCCTGATAACAGCTCTTGCTAAAGAAGGCTGTTTATGCATTCTACCCATCAACTGTATGAAATGCATACGCGGCCTTTGGAGCAGGGTCTGCACGCTCAACTCTTCCTCTTCACAGACTGCAAGCCTCACCTTCACCTCCCACTTCCCTTTCCTCATTCAGCTTTCTCTGCAGCCCCATGCTTCCACCATTGCTTCTTAAAGCCTGCCATTCATCTCAGTAAGAGCAGAATACACGCCTCCTCTTAACTGGGTAGTGACATCAGAACAGCACAAAAGGACTGTGCTTTACAACAAAATGCCAGGCAGTCCCTCAGACCGCAGTGCTAGCTTCGTAGGTAGGAACAGAATGGCCTGGCTTTATAAGAAGACATGCTTTTGGCTCCAGTCTCCCCTTAAACCACTGTGGTGGCTCATTTATTTTGCTCCAGCTTAGCCTACCTGAGGATCTCAGTCTCCCTGACCTTGCCCCGGTCACTTAATACTTTCCTGCACAGTGAGAACTAAAGGCTGACACCACGGTAACCCAAATCTCAGGCTGAAACCATGGCAACAGGATCATCCTTCAGGCACACTACCTGAAACACTCAGCACAATTTCAAAATATTCCATCTGAAATAAACCTCTTTCAAGCATTTCAATTTGCTGACGCCCATTCCTTCAAACCATTACAATACAGAATTTCAAGATGGTTTCCAATTCCTATAAGAACTTCAAAGGGTGAATTCCCAAAAAGAGTTGACCAGTTTCCTTGATGCATTAAAGAACAGTTAGAAAATTGCCCTAAACATCCCTGGAAACAATGGTACAAGAGAATTTCCATCTGTCCAGCTGAGGATATTCTTCAAAGTCTTTTCTGTTAGTTCCTCCTTTACTGCAGGACACTACAAGAAATGCTACCAGTTACGCAACATAACCAAAGTGAAGAAAAGACAGCAAGAAAAAGCCTTTTCCCAATGACCAGCTCCTTTCAGTTTCATTGATTTTAATGTTATTTGGAGCAATAACAAGTGCAAGAATTTCAGAGTTGTGATTTTCATGTGATATTCTCCTTTAAGCAACCAGCAATCAAGAGAAAATGTAGCCTTCCCCTTCAAGCTTTCCTACAGGCTCTATGGCAATTAATCACAGATCTGCCTACGTTTTATCAGGCATGTATAAAAGAATGTAGGGATCACAATGTGTTATGTCTCGTGGATAATCTCAGAATCCTAACAGAGTCATACAGAGGTTTTCCAATTAAAATGTGCAGTGAGACGTGTACACAATCATAGCAGCAAGTGGGACAGAGGGGAACAATATTGGTCAGAGCTGGGTTAGCTAATTCTTTACAATCTAGTAACCATATATTCAAACTCAAGGATCATTTACATGAATGCAAGCAGTCCATTAAATAGAATGGAAGGAACAGTTTAATTTAGTGATTTTTTTTTTTTTTTTTTTAATATAGAATACTGTGAGAGTTCTCAGTAACTTAATGCCAGATTGTTTTAAAAGGTATTTAATTGCCTGAGTTGCACTGAATTATTACAGAACAGCTTGCCAGTAGGAGATAACTTATGCTAATGATAGTTGGTATACACTTTTAAGAGAGTTTCTTTCATAAAATAATTCTTAAAAATCTCTAAAGTAACTGTCAATATTTTATTATCCACATAAATGTCAAATCTTATTCTGAATCATTAATTTGTTGGCACTAAACTTCTGGGAAGCAGCAAGACATGTTAATTATGCATTGCATACTATTTCTCTTAATCAGTTACAACCTTGCTTCTAAGTTAACGCCCTTGGTTTTTTACACTGCTAGAAAGGGTAAACTAAAGCACACCACTTCATTTTATGCTATTTGTTTAAAAAGTCTCTCTATTTTTAATTTATATACTAAATAAGGACTAAGGGAACATCTCTAGATCAGCTGCTCTTGCCCTTGTAGGTGACTAATTTCCCAGCTGTTTACTAGCAAAACCATACAGCAGAACAAATAGGTGCAGGAATTCCCAAGGCACACTGAAACCAACTTCTTGGTACAGGTACTAAAGGAGCCAACTAGGAACACTGGCCTCCTAGGTTTGTTCTTTGCAAAGAGAGAGGGTCTTACAAGAGAAATGGTGATTCATGGCCGCCTAGGCCATAGTGACCATGAAGCAGCCAAGTTTCAAATTTTGGTGTCGGGTGCCAGTGAAAATTTGACCCCAGATATGGGGAGATAAGGTATGTATGCGCTCACCAAAAACAGTAATAAAATATAATTTACTGTGACCTGGAGCTTCAAAAGTACAACTCCAAAAGCCAGCTCAAGCCACAGAACGGCACTTACGTAAAGGATCTCATTGGTATGGATAGCATAAAGAGTTCTTCGCAGTTGAAAGATAATTTTCAAAAATGTTTCTTCTTCTGAGCTTTACACAATTCCCTACTCTAAAAACAACTGCAATTTGACTCTTTTTTAACAGACCTGCCAGCGCTGCAGTCAACAATAGGAAATTACTGGGATTGCTTTATTCGCCTTGCACCACGCGCTCCTGTCCGTGCTGCATGCTGACTGCCCTGATAGAGCGTCCTGGGAAGCTCAAGCAGGGCCTGAATACACTGACCTATATACACAAGTCTACTGGGGGCTAAAAACCTCCCCTCCTTCACTTTTGGAATGACATTATTATATGCATTTGCACTCTTTTAGATCAAATTTATCTGCAGGTAAACACAAAACAAACCTGATGAATCTCTGGCAAATAAGGCATTTCAAGCAAAAATAAATAGAATTTGCAATCTGACAGGTAAGCTCTTTTGCTCAAGTTCTGAAGCTGCTATTATTGTTGGAAAAACAGTTATACAGACTGTTCAGAAATTCACCTTGCTCTACTGCCCATCCAATATCTTATTTCTCTGATGGATTCTCATTTCAATGTAATCATATTCCAAGTAAAAACTGAATAGTGCTAGAATGGATGATTTGACACAAGTTATTCGGTTCAAAATATATGAGACAATATTAAACCTGGCCATAGGGCTTTTCAGGAGGGGGAAGGGAATGCCTGCTTGGCTACATTTAAAATATATTCCATGTGAAATTTTGATTTTATAGAAAATATTCGTGCTGATCCCTTTGCTATTTCTTTCTGAAGTAAACACGATCATGGGGAATCATGAGGCTTATTTGAAATCCTTAAAGGTAATTAAAGCTGAGATAGTTCAGAAAAAAAAATAATTCAAAAGTAGAAATGGTTCACCAATGGTTCCCCTGTGCCTAAGGGAAGTTTTAATTAAAAGTCACAGGAAAATAATCTGCAAGAAACAAAAATGAGGTGGGCACTGTTAATTTGCCTAAGTCTCAAGCAGATAAGCAATAAATATTCAACAACAAAATCTGCTGTGGTTTTGTTCATTTTAACACTTACTGGAAAATCTCTTCCCTTGTCTTCATTCTCCTGACTGCTCCTTGGCAATAAACTGCTTGCCCAGAACTGGGGCTGGAAATGTCAAGACACACAGTGGCTTGGCTTTTCTTCTGCAGCACACACTGAGCACGGCATCTGCTATTACACATTTTCACCACTGTCAGCTCCTTTGGAGAGAGAAGGGATTCCAACAGAGGAATCTATTGAAAGCCTCTGAAGCAATGCAGGTAAGGAAATCCCTTTTCTCAAGGCTAACCTGCCTGCTGAGGCTCTACACAGTCCTGGCTTCTCAACTGACCCTCTAGGAAAAGTGGCAAAGAATTGCCTTACAAGGAACAAAAGGAAAGGGAAGACTCCCCCCTCTGTGCTCACTCCATGCTCTACAACTGTCCTTAAGAACGAACTGGAAGGGATTCCTTACATGGGATGACACCATTTACTTGCCTGCCGAAGAAAGCAGACAGAATTACTCTGCCAATGCTCCTATTCTAAGCCCTACGTTTGCAACGATAATGCAGAATACAGGTTTAGAGGTGTACACTTCTGCCCACAATAGAGGCCAACCAGAAGAAACTGCAGAAATTACTATTAACCCTTCTGCTCTTTGCTTGCTAGCACCCCACCAGATCAAGGAACTTGGAATCCACCTGTCATTTTAAGAAGTAGGAATTATGGCCTGCCGTGTGGACACACAATTACCAAGGTCACACTGTTTTGCTAACCAGATGGATAACTGCTACCCATTTCTTTTCTTCCATCCAAAGGGCAAATGCTGTTGTAGGTGGAGAGGACACACTACACTTGCTCAGAGTTCTTACCCCAAATTCATCCTTAGTAGATCACAATCGCTGAGAAAAGAGAGTAAAACTCATATTTTTCCTTCTCTAATTTCTTCGTAAGTCTTTCTTTCCTGCATTCATAACAAAGAGAAAAAAACCCAAAGCAGGCACGATTTTCATCTTAGAAGAGTTTTCTACTGCCTTTTATCAGGCTCCACAGTCATTTTGAATTTTAACAAAAGGGCAACTCCACTTACAGTTCAGACATTTCCAGATAAAATAAGCAGAGAATCAGTTCTTCCTACAGCGAGCGCTGAATTGTGCTATTATCCTACACACGGCAGGTGCCAATTTTCTACAAAATCATGAAGTGTCATAATTATAAGCAGAATTACTTGTTAAAATTCAAGAAGCAGATAAATAACAAATGGGAATGTTGATTATCCAACAAATGTATAAAGAAGATAATATCTGCATCTGATGAAACCGGTATATTATTTTTGTTCTAAGGGGCAAGATGTATTTTTTCAAAATGGAGGGGTTGCTTTAGAATTTTTAAAAATATTATTTTAAGTATTTTAAGTTAATTGTTTCTCAGCATCCCTGTATAATCATTTTTCCCCTGAAACATTTACAGATACTGTCATTAAATCTTGGGAAACTGAAAAAAACAAATCGATGCTACAACCACTTACCATTCTTCTTAGCTCTGATTTGAAAAACCTGAGAGGGAAGCAAAGAGGCAGTGGCCAAAAGTGGCATTCCCACACCTTTCTATTTATCTTGTTAGCTTTTTTCCTTAACTTTTCCCCTTTCATTAAAAAGCCCCGATTCCAAACCCACCTTTATGCTGGGAAACTGATACACCCAGCTGAAACTACTGGAAACAAGGTGAGTATGGCTGAGCTAGAAACCTGCTCCTGCCTCTTCCCTGCTGTAACCATTATCTTTCTCTGAATTCTCCCATTACCTTTGGCACTGGTGTGGCCCATTTGCCTTCTGCCTAGGACACACTGTGCTGGTGAATTCACCCCCCTTCCCTTGTTTTTATGGGATCTTTGTACTGTAACTTTCTATTAGCCTCAAATTCTACTGCAGTCAGTCCTAGTAAGATTTATTCCCTTTGTATTATTTATAGGTGGTATTAATGCAGTTTGCATCCCATATTTTGATAAGGGCATTTCCCTAGCATCAGCTAGAAAAAGCAAATCCTAGAAAACAACACTTGCAAAAACTGTACTGCATATAACACCACAGCTCCTCCTGATCCACTGCTCTGTGAAGCCACTGTACATGCAGGGCATCATTAATATGCTATTTTTACAATGACCAGGGCTAAGTGGTGCAGAGGTTATTTATCACCATCAGTTTAATGCAGTAGGTATTTGTGAGATGAAGATTCTGACAGAATGATATTTTCACTGCAAGAGAGGAAATGTTTAGACGCCCATATAAAGGCCACAAGTGTTGGAACTTGAAAAAGCAGCCATGTTTAAATCCTCTACAGGATTTTAACCGTTTTCTCTGAAAGCAAACACTAACGCGTTTGCAGAAATAAATGTTAAGCTAACATGAAGCCTGATGCAAGCACACTGATTCACAGATACCAAATCACATCACAGTGGAGCAGAAGAGCAGTTCACTTCCCTGCCTCTGCTGCAGGCAGTCAGATGCTCTCAGAGAGCTCTGCAAGAACTGCCTCTGGGATGCACACCCCCTACGTCCTTAATTACAGAGTATCACGCCCACTGAGTAAGTCTTTCTAAACTCTCTAAGTAGGAAATTGTTTTAATCCCCTATTAGATTGCAAAAGAACTCAAAAAGCACACATCACTCTGAGCTGAAAAACCTCAGCTTATAAGTCGTTAAAATAACACTTGAGCTCGTTTTGTGCAGTCATGTTCTGCAAAACAAACAAACTGCAGGATTTGAGCAGAGAAAGAGACGTTCTGTGATCATAATATTTGTGTTGACATTTAAATGACTGACCATGCATTTAACCCACAAAAACTCTAAAACTACATTTCCCAGTATGCAGGCAGCTATAAGGAAGCTTTCTATCCAGCTCCCTTTTAACCACAGATGGACACCCAACACTGAATAAGCAACACATATCACAAAGATAAGTGCTTAGCTATAACAGTAAGGAAACGGTGGATAAAGAAAGTTTCTGGTCTATCAAGGCTGATACACTAATGAGGCAATTATGGCCCATGGCAGGAAGGTAGGAACTAGATGATCTCTAACATCCATTCCAACTTAAACCATTCTATGATTCTATAAATATTAAATAAGAGTAACTATTCTAACTATTAAACACTGACAAAGCTCCAGGTGAATCTCAACCAAAAAAATCTGTAAAAAAGTGGTAAGGGGAAAAGGAAAACCCTTGGCAGGTCTCTGATAAGTTACTCGGGATGGAAAGAACTAGAAGAGAATTGGAGTAACAGTTCGTGCAACTGTGCAGGGGACAGAAAATTATCAAAGCAAATTTAGAAGCGCATGATGAAGCTCATGATAACGGGCTGAATATACAGAAAAAGGAGCACAGGGTGGAGAAATTTACAGGAATTCTTTTTAATGTTACCATCCTCATAGAAAACATAAAGCCCACCTGACCATTTGTGACTGGAGGAGGAAGCTTCATTTTGGGGATTAAGACAGAAGGAAAGCACATAAACTGACCTGTTGTTCTGAGGAAATAAAAAGGCGTTGATGAATTTATAGACATATCTTTTCCTACAGAGAGATTATTGTATGTTTCTATTTTTTATAAGGTAAGACAACAGGATTTCCTGCCAAAGTACCACACACAAAAACCATTTTGCTGATTTCTACAGCGTGAGGCACTGCCCCTGATGGTGAAATGAGGAATTCATCAAATGAATTGAAAGAAACCTTTTACTAAAACGTTTCAGTCAAAAACTTTTTAGGGGAGGTTTGAGTTATTGCATATGTAACTTAGCACCTGTACTTATGTCCTTCATTTTAATAAAACCCTTATGCCATTCAATTTTGATTTGTTCAGTAATTGTCACGTCTCAGAGTGGACGATCAGAAGGAAAGGCATAACCTTCAGGAGATGCCATTAGCATCCAAGTGGCAGCAGATGTTACCTTCTGCTTTCATATGAATATTCAGATAGCATATACACGAAGCTGCTGATTGCACTGTGCATTACGTCCTTACCTTCACTACTAAAGCCTACTGTGATAATTTTGGCAAAAGTGTCACCCAATGACTTTCAAATAAAATGAAAAGCATATTTGGATACAAATTTTTTTGCCAAAGTTAAATACATCCCAGCTAACGTGAAATTAATCTTCAAGCAGTACTTGAGTTACAGTAAACCAAAAGGCTACGTACGAGATTAGATATACTGTAGTTTAATTAGGTTACAGTAATTCATCTCATTAATCTTCTAGGAAACAATAACCACAACAGTTAAACATTGTAATTTAAAAAAAAAAAAAAAAAAAAAAAAAAAAAAAAACACACCTATTTCAAGCCTTATTTTATTTTTATACCCAATATTTTCAAGTGCAAATAACTAAAAGACAAACGAAGAACAGAGCAAGCATCAAGTTCCCCGGATGGGGATGTAACAAACATACTCATCCCTTTAACGCATGACAGGAGAGAAACAAGAGGAGCACTGCCTTGATTTGTTTTTGTCCCAGTCCTGGCCATAGTGCCAGCAGCTGGGTCATTCCTCTGGGAGGATCCCCAGTTCGGACAACACACTGCAGCTAAAACATAGCAAAATGGTGAGTGTGCACGCTTTCCCTTTTCAGTGAACTACACAACTCTTTTGAAATGATGTGCAAACATCCATCTGTTTGTGTCACGGCATTTGCCAAAGATATAAAATTCCATAAGGCTTTGTTTGCTACAAAGTGTTAGAATTGCTGCTGTAGGCAGGGAATGATATTCACAGATCAGAAGATCCCATCATATGCACTGAGAACATTCCTCCATGCCTGCAGAACTGCTGCCTTGGGGGGGATGAAGAGCAGGAACACTGCATCCCAGAGAACAAGGGAGAAAGCACAAATTCCAAAGGTAAAGACATACCTACAGCATGATCACCCGGGGGTTATTGCCTGAAGAGCGGTTTCAGGATTTGGTCGGATATTGGAAATACAATTGGATCTAGAACAAGGTGATAAATGGCATGGGAAGCCAGGCATCTTCAGCACCAGAAGTCAGAGGTATCAGTGTCAGAGAAAAGAGCTCGGCAAGGAGTCAGAGGAAAGCAGCTCTGCAAAGATCAACACTGAAGCACTGCTATCTTGGGAATCTTCTATATGTTTATGAGCTATGGCTACTTATGGTTAGTATTTTTATTTAATGAATTCTAGTCCAACAATTGCAGGTATTTTCACACAGATTACGGTAAATAACAATTAGGGCAGAAAAGCAAACCTCATTTTAAAAATTTCCATATACAAGAGCAGCTCTGAGAGTAATACTACGGAAATAATTAGGAGGCATTACTTTCGGAGCAACCTAGGTTCCCCATTCAACTACAGTGCTAAAAGTAAGGTAAATAATTTGCTTTAATTACTTTGATTTTAGATTTTTTGTTCATAATACATTTACAAAAAGGTTGTGTCCTCATAGAGCAGAACGGAAAGCCAAGCTGAAATACGTAAGTGTTGCAGAGAATAAAACTTATTCATTTGTAACATTTTTTCATTAAAACAACAGAGTAAGTAATGAAGTGACACAAGTGACACAGGGCTGTTTCCTTGAAGATGATTTTCCATACATCTGATAAACCATAAATACTACGAAATGCACCTCAGGCAGAACAAGAACATCTTTGCTGAGTGATCTCGGAAATATACAGCGTATATATAAGGATTAGTTATGAAGGTGAACAAATTTAATATATCTAGTTGCTTAGATATCATTGTCATTCTTTATATGCCTCAGATTTATACAAAGAAAAAAACACTTATACTTTCATTCTATAAGACTAGTGAGATTTGTTTTGTTTTGTTTTGTTTTCCTGCAAAGTATTCTTAAGAATATCAACATTTTCAGAGGGGAAAAAAATGATCAGTCATGAAACTCTACTTAAGAACTAGAGGCACAGGCATTATGCATATAGACTTCATGGTGATTATGAACACTTAAGCATGAGGAAATGCACTGATCCAAGAAGACAAGCATGTATCTGTGCAGCTCTTCCAGCATCTTAAGCACAACAAGTGCAGCAGTCTGGGAAACAAAGAGATCTCGAGCATTGCCACGTGCTGTGGGATATGGAGAAAATATCTCAGTCATTGCTACTACACCAGGAAAGAATTTCCTATGTATCACTGTACAAACAGTGTTTCCTGATGTAATCCACCTCGTCTCATGTCAGTAACTACTAAGTATAGTATTTATGATTTGTGTGAGAGCAGTCCAAGAACAAAGCATTATCATGATCTCTACCTATTACATTCATTCTGCTGACACCTAGAGGATCCCTTACACGCAAAGTCTGAAGCAAACAAAAACAAAAAAAGTGGCACAGGATTTCAAGTGTGTGATGGGTCTCGCCAGGGAACCAATGGAATGGTGAGGCACCTTTTGCTCTATTGACCTGGATAAGGTGCTGAGCCACCATGCTCAAGTGCTCAAGTTCCAAGGCAAGCTACAAGAAATATTTCACAGTTCAATGAACAATCTCGGCAATACTCCCCATTGAAGACAGAATATTTATAAAACACTCCACACATTAGATGTTCATTGTTCTAATGGCCACATGGGTTGCAGGATCCATCAGAAAGCACGTTCCAAAGAACAAAATTGTATTCCATAAAGTTTATTTCTAGTTTATGTTGTGTACTGTAGTAATTTAACTAGCACCCTACTAAGACTGATGCTTTCTATTTAACAAACATTGCTTTCAAGGAAATCTTTTTCCCTTGGAAGCCAACATTGTAAGAGCTTCTTTCAGATGCTACAATAGAAAGAAAGGGAAAAAAAAAGTCTAACATTGCATTCCGGTTAACCCTGAAGTCTTCTTGCTCTATCTATTATTACCAAAAGCTTTAGAAACACCACTATATCGTAAAGGCTGTCTTATTTCTTCCCAAAAGACAATCATATAGCAAGATCTCTAATAAAAAAGGAAAAGATTAATTGGAGAGCTGCCTTCAGAGACCAAATGTTCCAGACCTGACAGTTTTATAATGTAAGTAATTAGGGCAACATTATGAGTTATGTTATCAGAGCCAGCAGTACGATCAGCAATTGTTTGTATTCCAGGGTCTATTCACGAGTAGAGTATACAAAAAGAGCACTAAAGGCAGAAGAAACAGATGCTGATGGAATAGAGCTGACTGCTCAGCTGAGTGCTGTTCACCCCCTGCCAGTGCCTTCAGTGAATGTATCTTCAACAAAACCAAGAAAGCTGTTGCCTATCAAGGCAGTCTGTAGAAGTAACAAATACTATGCTTCTGCAGATGTCAGAGCAAGTCAAATCCTTTTGTAAAGTGAAAATTAAAGATGAAAAACAGCAGTTCAGGGAGAAAAAAAACAACAGTCATTTGCACTAACCTCTGCTCATTTCCTCAGCTGGATCTGAGCTGTGCTTTTCTTCGTGTTCTCAAGCGACTGTTGCTTCTGTGGGGGAACGCACATGGCTCCTCCTCTAGGCAAAAGGCCTACAGAAATACAGCTGCAAAGAAGCAAGAGCCCAAACACCCAAAACTGAAAGAGCCTTTGCCTCCAAGCTGGTGACCCTAAAGACAACAAGCCTTTGCAGGTAAACCAGCAAGCAGGGAGATACCACGAGGGAAAAAACAGGAGTCAAATTGAAAGGAAGTACACAGGAGGCACGGACATCTGCAGCAGCAGAGAGAAGACAGCGACATGTTATCAGTCAGAGATGAGCTTGTTATTTGCCTGAAGGCAGCCCACCAACATCACAGCCTCCACTGTGAATGGCTACAGAATAGTGCTCAGAGATTTGCAGGTACCTCTTAACATCTGGTCGGTGTTTTATCCATGATTTCACTGGGTTTGAATGCATAATTCAGTGATTGCAAGTTAATCACAAGTCATTAATAAACAATAAACTACTCTGAGTATGATTGATTTAAAGAATGGGAATTGAATTCTTCTTCCTGAATGACAGTTTGTCATCAAATCTTAGTATTTACTTATTTGACTTTTTTTTTTTGTATCATTGCTTCTGCAACTGTTTGAGAACACAACTGCTATCATACGTTCAAAAAAAGTAATTTCATCTGAATTTAAACCTGGTGTGAAATCAATTCCAGCTTTGGGATCATCAAAGGAGAATTTGATGTACATCATGAAAAGGATCACAGATACAGTAAAAACACGGGATTATTAAAAAATTATAAACGTTACACATAATTTGCCCATCAATCCATTAAAACTATTTCATATATCACATCCCAAATCACATCCAAATTTCCACAAGGGCATGCTGTGCTTTCCCATCGCAAGAGTTAACACACCATCACAGATGGAAGTAACTTAACCTGGGCTGGAGTGCCCTGCGTTCAAGCAGCGTGCTGGGGCAGTGGTGCATCCACACAAGCACTGAGAACAATCATCATTCCTTCTTGTATACAGTTAGAAAGTCAAAAAGCTGAATTTTCATTTAACTTAATCACAGTTCCCAAAAACCTCTTGTCACGTATCTGCTTTTACTCACGATGTCCCATTGGCATTAAGGATTTTTATCTGTATATACTTTTGATGAAATATAAGAATCGGGGTCAAGATTACAATTTAATAGAGAACATACCCAAGCCTGTTGAAAATGATGCTTTGTATCTGATTCTCTTATCCCTGTGACATGCAACAATGGTGAGAAATCGCATTTGGAAACCTACTCTTTTATAAGTAATGCAGTAGTCTCACAAAGAAAACTGTAAAACATTCTTACTACATTCTCACTTCCCATGGGGGGAAAAAAAATGTAGTTGTGAATATCACAGGTGATACAAAATACATAGTTTTCCATTTGAAATACCTGGTTTGGCCTCATTATTTCTCTTATCTCAAAAATCAGCTGAGGAAGCGTTATAATTCTAGAGAGACGATGAAAAACCACAGAAATAATCCCTTATGGGAAAAACACAACTACCTGAAAAGTAGGTAATTTAAGTTGATCTGGCAGCTAATGATCCAAAGTGAAAACAGTATTGAGTTTTCAACTTGGCTTTCCATTTGATGAAAACTCCAGAGACAATTAAAGCAATGCAAGTTTCAATTATTAAAACTTGTTCTTTCTTGTAGAATATCCCAGTCAAAATGGTGATACAAACAAACTCCTTGGGAAAATACATCTTTAATGAAGAAATTCTACGAAAAATATATTTTAAGTTATTCCTTTGTTATATGAATCATTCTTCATAATCTCATGAATAACCTAAGGAATACACCAGGGAAATAAGAAGTATGCTTTATGTTGCAGGGAGCCAGCAGCTTCAGGCTCAGCAGAGGTGAGAGATAGACTCGTGGTGGCTGGAAAGGAATGTTAACTCTCTGATCTATGCCTGCATAAGAGGCTCATCTTTGACTAGAGCCACTGAAGAGGACACAGAAGTAGACAAATGTCTTTTTTACACCACGCATATAAATTTTCTTCACAAAATGGTGGAAAGTGAATGGTTCCTGAGCATCTAGTCCTAAGCAACTGCTTCAATCCTTGTAATATAAATGGAAAAATATAAAGGCAATATGCATCAGCCCAAGAAGTGAAGTTGTGTTTCATAGCTGAACTGGAGGTTTAAAATAATTTAAATAAAGAAAAGTAAATAAGGAAGCAACAATTTATCTCAAAGGAATATTACTGTAACCACTGAGTAATTACAAGCACCAATCTTTATCAGTATGCAAAGAAGATAGATCTGTTTTACTTCCAGAGC
The DNA here is from genome assembly GCF_019232065.1 of Centrocercus urophasianus. Taxonomy (NCBI): domain Eukaryota; kingdom Metazoa; phylum Chordata; class Aves; order Galliformes; family Phasianidae; genus Centrocercus; species Centrocercus urophasianus. The sequence goes on along the minus strand of NW_024884855.1, from coordinate 1,797,875 downwards.
AGCTCTAAGGATAAAATGATAAGAAAGTGGTACATATTATAATAAATCACACACAAAATTCCCCATTTGTTTCAGCGAATATCTTTACTCTGGAGGCACAGAATGTGGAGCTTCTTCCTGAGAATGAAGTCTGTTTAACTTATACTTCCACTGATGCATTGTGCCCTCGGAGCGTATTCAGTTGAAAAAGTAGAAACGTTTCCATTTACAGAAGTTTTGTCAAAATGATTACAGAACTTGTCATAGAACAATTTCTAAAACAAACTGTGTTATTTTCCTTTTATGGTCCCCTTGACATTTTAGTTCTTTCGTTGCTTCCTCATTTCTGTTTTTGCAGGAGCAGCACTGTTTTCTCTGATAAATAACAAGTTAAAAAAAAATCACAGGCATCCACATGTCAGTATGAAAAACCAGTGCTGTTAATTACTTTGTGCTTATATGTATTAACACAAATGCATTAAAAAAAAAAAAAATAAACGAAATAACAGAAAGAAAAACATTTTTGAGGCATTTTTATAGTAGTTTTCTGTATAGTGAAGATCTTCCATAAAGGAGTTATTAAGCTTCCCAAGATGCTTCAGTCTGTAAAGAAGCATAACTGTAAAAGTCTGAAGTGTGGTGCGGAAGGCAGAGAGGGGCTGATACTGAATCTCCTTTCCTAGGGTGAGAGCTAAGGTCATAAAGGAAGCCAAGCTGTGGCAGGTTCAGAAAGAGCAGCAGGTCACTCCTCATACAGCAGAAGTAAGCAAAACTAGAAGTTCAAGTCGTTGAACAACAGGCTGAAACCATCAGTGGTTTCTGAAGACATTAAAACTATATTTGGCTCAGAAAACTGTCAAACTACAAAGTTTGTAGCGTTGCAGCTCCCCTCCTTCCCTCTTTTCTTGGAAGGACACCAAGGCCACTCTTCATCATCATTTTAGAACACTATGTTAGACGGACCATTTAACAGACCCTCTATTACCATCCTCATATTTGTCTGCAACAGGAACTGAAATAGGAAGACTTCAGTTGCAGTGCTGCTAGGGGCAATGATTTAAACCAGGGCCCCGTTGGAACGGAAGCTAGCAATTCAATATTTGTATTTTCTCTATGAAAAATAATGCTAAATGAATATTTAAATTAAAAAAAAGGTAACTGCTTGCAGTCACCTCAAGGAAACCTTGCAAACAGCTCAGATGCTTCAAGATGCTCGAAGTGTAGTTCCTTTACATCTTAGCAGGCAGCATGTCTCACAGAACTACTAGCCACACTACAAGTCTGCAGCCTGTCAGACTAAGGGGACCCTCAGGGGATACACATCCTGCTGTGCCTGCAAGATGAGTTACTCACTGTCTCAGCAAGTTTAAAGAAACGAAACCAATCTTGGAAACATCTTGATAGAGCGTTAGCGCCTGATCCAAGAGATGCTACTGGCAGTTCACTTTTTGTAACAAAAATGAAAGAGACCTGGCTTCGCCAGCCTATCAGCCAGATTGGCCACTCACGCTGTTCTCCCAGTCAGTTCATTTATCTTTTGCCTTCAGAGAGAACAGAATTAGACAGTTGGCTTCCAGTTTCCACAACCTACTACCTTGTGCTCCTTACAGGCTTGCATTTACAGAACATAGCTTGGAGGACACCTCTGGAAATAGTCCAGCCCAACCTTCTATGTGTCTGATTACTCAAGGGTCCACTAGATATCTGACCATATCCAAGAACTGCAAGTCCTTCCCACTCCCTCCCCTTATACTGTCTCAGCAGCCTGGTCTAGTTTCTGATCACCTTTTTTTGTACTTGGATTACTTATTGTATGTGTGCCAACACAGCAAGCACACTAGCAACTTGAATTCATTTTTACGTGTACTTTTTATTTTCAGAAAAAACTATTTTTCCATCCCCTGCTTCTGTGGAGATTCCTTATCCTCTTCTATAATTGTAAAAATTCTCAGTATGTGCAGTGAACTCCCCAGTTACAATTATTTTTAACTAGCTTTTCATGCCCTGTTGAATCCAGCAGCTTAACAGCTTCAATTGCACTTTTTGAACTTCAAGTCCCTATAAATACAGACACTTTCTCTTAATAGGACTTCCAGTTTGATATATCCTGGGTTGCAATGCCAGAAGGATTACTTAAATTGTTGAAATTTATTTTTAAGTCATCGTGGATTTGATCATATAGCTGAAGAGGCTTTACTCAGTATTGTAATAAGACAGACCATGCCACATGCATCTTTTACACACCAGAAAGTTTAGAAAAACAGCAGCTGTAGAGCAGACTGATTATAGTTTATTTTTTTGGACTGTGGGTTTAAGTTCTTAATATCACAGTTTCACATGTTTCTATTTAACCAAATAATGTAAGGGTCAAGATTAAGCCATCCCTTGGTCTCTAAATCTGAAGGTAAGAACGAGGATAAATAATGAAGCAGTTTATCAGATTTATCACATTGCTAGCATCTATTCCACCAGGAAATCAGACCCTCTGGCAGAAATTTTTAGGGTTTCAGAGGAGGGCTTTGCTCCTTTTGCAGTAAAGACCCTCAGAAAAGTTTGTTTCTAAGCCAAGACATGTGGCTGTGTCCAAGCTGGTGTTTCTCTAAGAACGTATTTTTGTGTTGTCAAAGTCTCACATCATGTCAAGAGTATATTTGGTGCTTCAGTTAAGACCACTTGAAATTCCTGCACACCAGCTACAGTTTATATTTAGAATAAGATTTTATTCTTCACAGTTTTTCCACGTAAAAAGCTAATTTGTGTAGAAGCTTTTCAATAAAACTTAGCTTTACTGTAAAACTCAGATGTGATTCTTATATCTTCAACATCAGATCTGTTTATGATCTTTACATGTGATATTTAAACCTACACATTTTATGTTGCAGAAGATTCACAAAGTTCTTTTTCCCTGGGTGACCCATTTACAACACAACTCCCACAGATTTTACATTCAATTTAATCTCCTGTGTTCACTAGTATCTTACTTGCCTCATGCTTCATTACTGTGAGAAATAAAGATCCCTGTAAATCACTTCAACTCAGGACATTACAATCACCAACACCAAGGTAAATGAATCTTCATCACATACAAATATCTTAATTAGATAAACCAACACTGATCAATTGAATAAAATTAACCATGATAACGAGTAGACTCTTAACCATAGACCAAAATAGACCAAAATTCTCACAACAATCTGCAGGTAACTGCAGTATTTCAAAAGTCATCAATACCACCAATGTCACACAAGAAGTTTAAGATATTGAAAAGGGGTTTGTTTGGCTTTTTGTTACTCAAGCCATTACCTCCCCATTTTCTGCCTGACATTTTCTACACTGAGAAGATGACCAAAGTTTGCTATTTATTTTGGTCAGAATAATGAACTATGTCAGCACTGTTACCAAGTTCTCACACTGCTCACACAGATCTAGGGAGTGTAATTATTTCCTCCCTGGATATGAAGCTCAACCTCGAGCTGTGGATTTTACATCACCAGCAACACTGGAAATAGTTCCCCTGCTCAATGTTAAAACACACTGTAGTAAAGCAACTGTTTCCTCTGTGAAGTTATGATCAAACAGCATGTTCACATCAGCTCCTGCAGACACCAACATGCTTTGTATTGATTTCTTGAGTTGTAATTGGTACACACAAACATGCACAATGCTGGGGGCACTAAGCCACTTGCTACCATTAAGTCATTGTAAGATAATCACCTATTTTCACTATGCAAGCAATATTTATACACAGATTTGCACACACTTCAGGTTTTAGAGTAAGAAAAGCAATCGCAGTGAGTAATATATAATAAACTATTAACTACTTCTAAAAACTATTAAAGCTGATGGGTGTTTCTTCAGGGATGGCTCCCTATACCTGACAATTTCAAATGCCTCTATATTTCTCTGGATATGCCAGGTCATTAAAAAGAAAATTGGCCAACAGGACATATCTCAGTAACCACAAAGATCTGTACAGCAGATTTCCCCTATCCACGTGTGAATTCTGTTCATGATGCTAATATTTACCAACAGCAATCAGACACTCACTTTTTCAAGCAAAGGGAAAAAAAAGCCTCCTTGATAGAAGGAAATTTTATTTCCCTTTTTTTTTTTTTTTTAAAAAAGAGTTGTAATCACCAACTGTAATATTTCTTAAAGCTAATAATGGATCAATCATTCTCCTCCTTTGTGATAATTCAACGTATTAAGCACAAACCCAGAAGGAAATTATCTCAATGAATAATATGTCAAAATAATGCAATGCACTTTAGCTTATATCCTTGCTGATGGATTTAACACCAGTCTTTAGGAAATGATAATGTTGCTCTGAAGATGAATCTACTCATAACTGACAACTATGACAAATGATTTATTTTCAAAGCAGCAATTTATGAGGGCCAGGTGAAAGATAATAAAAAGTTAATAAAAGTTTGAAAATATTACAGGACTGAAAGCAGTGCATCAATATCTGAACCTCCAATCAAGAAAGTAATGTCCTCGCTGTTTTTTTTTTAGAGCTCTGTCTCTCAGAGCTGTAATGTTATGTTATCCAGCTCGTGCAGCTCCAATTTTTCTAGTCTTGGTTTTCTCCTGTGTGAGATTATGAAATCCATTTATCTTAACCCCACAGAACGCTGTAGCTGTAGACACAACACATGCTGCTATCAAAGACACAGAGTGCAGTGGAGAGCTTTCTGATATATTTATTAGCTGTTTAGTGTTACTTTATTAGACAGAAAAGATTAACTCAGATGTAGAAAACCTCTAAGGATTCACTTAAAATTGATTGAAGTGTGTTATTGCAATGAACTCTTCAAGATGTAGTTTATTTTCACCACAGGAAAACGTCCCCAAGTTTCAACTTTTCAGTTATCTAACAAAAAGGGATACAAACCAAATCCTGACTCCAATAACATATTCCACATCCACCCTATTCAATTTTGATATGTATACCCTGGAAAGCTCTCATGAGAAGGCCTCAGTAGCAATACGAACCTCTTCTTCCAGAGAAATAAAGTTCCACCCACCAAGACTACCAAGCAATGGGACAACGACTCTTGTATTTCAGGGCTGTACGGACAGTGATCAGCGCTTACCAGCTGAAGTGGCTGAGCAATATTTTTTAATTCTTGGACCCCTGATAGAGGTCAATAGTTCACAGTCAATGATAAGGCTTTTAATGCATGCAAATTTGCAAGGCATGATGCATTTAATAATCCCTCATCTGAGTAAGCTGTAAAGAAGCCAGCAGGAGAAATAATTAATTTACATTAATAGCTCTCAGTGTGGTTTGCTGTAGTGCCTAAGTAAAAAAAAAAAATTAAAAAAAAAAAAAAATTACTCTGAAGAGCTAGAAGTAAGAGTTCACACTGCAACAACTATTTGCATTTCGAATCTCTGAAAACCTATAAGTGCATAATTAACAGAGAGCAAGATGAGCCAACAGCAAACTATAGTAACAGAGTAATTTGCCAAAGAGTGGCAAAAATTGCTTTTTCAGAGGCACCGAGTTTACAATTAGAGAATAATTTCAGAGAGTCCTCATTATCTTGCTGATGGCAACTGATGGATCATTCTCACAAGGAGTTTTTTTGAAGTAAAAATAGAGATGGAATAACTGTATCACAATAAATCATATTAAATTGAATATACATATTGTGAAGCGACATTACCCTCATGAACTTTATGCCTTCCTAAAATCACTATGAAGAAGTCTTCCATGGAGGCATGGTTAATATCTACAACAGTCATCAACTTCCAGTTACAAGTGTGCAGTCTCTAAATTTCATTTGGTTCATGCTTTCCTCACTACACGCTCTCTGCTTTGTCTAGTTATCCACTGGGAAGCATTCTGCACATAGAGCATCTCTAGAATAACTGTAAGTCAGCCTCACATTCTAGTTATAAAGCAAAGGCACATGTGCTCTCTAGTGATCTGCTTTGCGGTGAACCTTCACCTCGTACACAGTCCTTTTCAGACTCATTAACATGCATAAAGCTAATCCTATAGTGACTATGATAAAGATATTACATGTATTTCTTGCAGTCTACCTTCCCAAAAATGCTGGGGCTCAAAAAACAAAAAAGCTCAACCTATTTGGGCCTGCCTGAAATGCAATTTTTACATGACACGACACAGATGTGCAATTCAGTTGATTTGTTGTGATAAAGTGACCATTGGTCTTACTCCAGTGTTCCAAATAAAACACTGATTATTGGGAAATATTTCTTATGATTTGGTATCAGTTTTAAACCAACAATAAAAGACAGCATTTAATAAAGCTTCTTGCCCACATGAGATGTATTAATATTAAATAATTAAATATTTTTTCCATTGAAATGTAAAAGTCTAATTCTAATCAACATTTTGAGATTACAATATTGTAAACATTCTGCAAGAAATCTACATCTGTAATCAGGATAAACATTTTCTCCTGACAAATGATAATTACAATAAGCAGAACCTATCTATTGACAAAAGTTTTACAGAAGCAATCAAATATTGAACACACTGGCTAATTTTGAGCCGCGTTGAGTGCTGATTTACCTTAAAATTCTCAACCTTCTAATATTAATAGAGTAACATGAATCGACATGTGACTGCTGCATTTAATTCAGATAACACCATTTCGTGCAGCACGAGAACACAGTTCCTCATTTTGATTCTCCATGTGGCAGGCTTTGTTTGGATTTCCAGTATGCAATGTTATGTAGAAGTCATTGTAATAGACACTGTTTTCAGAAGATGGATATTTGATATTATCTAGTGAACAGCAGCCAGCCAGATAAATGGATGCATTTGGTAGTTGCTTTCTAATGAAAACAATATGCTCACATGCTTTTTAAAATAATCACGGTTGCAGAGGGCTGAATTACATTTTCCTACCTATGGTAAATATTATCTTAATGGGATATAGAGTTCAAGTGAAATCAGTGGGATGGAAGTTAAAGATGTGACAAGAGATAGGGTCAGGGTTAGGTAGGTTGCTCTTGAGGTACATATTGACACATTCATTCATGGGAAAAAATGTTGCTAAGCAACAATTTCTCCTCCATTTGAGTAGCTGAGTCTTTTATACAATATTCCTAGAAAACCTTCTCTGAAGCGCTGCGATTGTGTCAATGTCAATGGAGCCATTTTTATCTAAGAGCAATGAATGTAACAGCAGGAAGCTTCTTCACAAATCTCTCTCGCTACTCTTCCCCTTATAATGTGTACATTTTTGAATTGCCTGAATTCAAGCTTTCCTTTTCCTCACATTGCCCCTGACCATCGCATTGTCCTGCTGGACTAGAAGAATCTCTTTATAGATGTTTTTGAAGGCAACAACCAGTTCATCTCGGGAAGCCATAAACTAAAACAGATCATTTCTTGAAGTCCTTATTTCTACCCATTATTTTGCAGGAAGTGACTAATTCCCTTCACACTTTTCTGCACAGATTTCAGCACAGTCATGTTTTTCATTAAACGGATGTGCCTTGACACCATTTCTCTAATGCAAGATACACATACAGTTTTTCTCAATTGCAACTTACTTTTCTTGCAGATCAGTAAGTTCCTGTATGTGATGACAAATGCTTTATAAACATTCACTGGGATACACAATAGGACACTGACTTAAGATAACTTGATTTAGCAACCTTGTGGTACGATGAAAGAGAATCTTAAATCAAATACAATTAAAAGTTATTTTTTAAAATAGAACGTATAGAACAGTACCAGATGCCAGACCATACTGGCATTTTACAGTGAAGTAACTGCGTATAAGGAAAATCTGTACAAACAAGAAAAGTGCCATTCCATAGTCCATGACAGTCAAGAGTCTGTAATTACCTCATAGTACTCAGCGTAACACTAAATACAGACATGAGAAACTAGAAACTTCTTGAGTTCGCTTAGCTATTTCATTCATTATTTTGCTGCACCTAACACAAGCACTGCTGTAGATCATAGAATACCCTGAGCAGGAAGGGACCCATAAGATGTCCCAGTCCACGTCACACAGCCAGGGAGTTTCAGGCAAATGGAATTTTTACTGTTCATATCATTAGTGCTAGAACTAAGGTCTTAGATGAGAATTTTAAAAGACTTCCGCAAAGCTCTATAAACGCAGCAAGAAACTTCATTATTCCCATTTCATTCACACAAAAACTAACACTATTCTTCATTCCCTAGCTTATTTTCCAGATGTTCCTAGAATTCAATTCTAGATGAAGTCCAACCAACCTACTTCTGCCCCCAAGCACTCTCAGATAAAATGTTTACAAGTTGAAGTGCTTATGTTGTTTCTAGTTATTCTACAGTTACCTAATCAGAAGTTAATTGCATCCTCAGTCAGGACATCTCAGTTTCATACCACTAATTTACCTCAATTATTCAAATGGAATTTAACTGATTTCTAAAGCACTACTCAAACGCAAATACAGCTCAAGCCTGATGCTCTCCTTTTGCAAAAGAAAAATCTCAGACTGGTTTTGATTTGCATGACTTTGTGAGGAGTTTTCTTTGTTACGAATGATGGCAAAAAAATTTTAGGTGTACCTAGTAAAGCGGGCTGATTTTGTTGTGTTGGTTTTGTTTTGTTTTGTTTTTAACCACTTCAGGTTCAAAGCCCAATCCTGCACATAGCTCAGTACTGCCTGCAGTGCTTGCTAATGGTGTCAGAGTACCACCTTTTCTTCCTAGCGGTTTACAACCTTTGCAATTTGGGTGATATCGTAATTTTTCTGGTCGAAAGGAAACCCCTGTAGAGCAAATTTAAGTGGCCATGAATATATTTTATGTTGTTTTTATCATACATTCCTCACACAAGCCTGCAGATCAGTCTGAAAACCATTACTCAGAAACTCAGCAGCGTGCAACTTTGATTTCTAACTCTCTAGGGGGAAAAAAAAAATGCAATACACAGGTGGAAGACAACACCAGCATGCAGCTCAGTCAGTGACTGGGTAAACTCCATTAAATTGCTTCATCATGCCAAAATTGCCATTTGCGAAAGGAGGGTAAGTCACAGAACATGCAAAGACCCTGTGGTGAACAGCACTGAAGAGGAGGCAGGCACTAGTACTGATGAATTAGCTGTGGCAACAGATCTTTGAAAACAAGATTTGGAACATCCAAAACTTTCTCTACAAACTGTATCCCATTCAGCGGGATTTGCATTAGCACTTTGATAGCAAGCCCATCAAACTGTGCATTTCTTTGGAGGAAACAAAGAACAGCTTGTCTCCACAGTCTATTATAATTACCACCAAACTGCACTGGAAACTTGGCAGTTTTGAATTTCATAACACCCATGACTGACATTCCTAATTAATACTATTGTTTTTCTCCTCTGGCTGAATTTTCTGAGTGCCAACATGCATAGCATACACAATAAACAGACATTAAAGAAAATAACATCAATGTTAATCTCTAGCACAAATACATCAAATGCCTCAGTGAAGTGCACCGAAAAGGACAGCATTCCTATAAATAATGGATCATTGCAGTCTGATAATCTTTACCCTCCTACGCTAATAAGATGATAATCTTTCTCCTCCTGTGTCCTTGCCTTTGAATTTCAGTGCTGCATTGGCTAAAGTGCACTACCAGCTTGTCTTGTCACATTGCTTTGAAATCTAAAAATGAACAAACCTTTCAAAAGAGAGAAGAAAAACGGTCAAATGACAAACGGTCAAAGGAGCGAAATGCTCTGTGTTAATTCTTGATTAATCCTGATGCCAAGTTTCTCTTTTCTCTTCTGTACTTCTCAGTAATTCTAAGGCCAGGAAAATTCATGTGGATATGTATTTGGTTCATGCTAGCTAGATGTGGGCACATCTCTGATGCACAGTAGAGCTCAGAGATCTCCAGGGTATCCCAAAGTAACTCCAGAAGCAGAATTAACATATTTGAATGCAACATCAACACCCAGCTGACAACTGCCCACACTTCATTTATCAGCAGAGCCGGTTTCTATTTCTGCACGGCTCCGTACTGAACAACGTGGACATAACAGCATCATTAAGAATATTAACTGCTCTTGATTTCAGAGCCAAAGACTGTACGGAGAGAGATCAAAATAATTAATCAAATATAATTACATTTTAGAAATACTACACTTTTTTTTTTTTACTTTCCATTTTGAAATAGCGTTTCTGATGTAACAGAAAAAAGAATAAATGGAAGTAAGAAGAGAAAAAAAGCAAATGGATTCTTACAGGTGAAAACTTATTTGTAAACGCTGTATTGATGCGGCCTCACAAACTGGTCCCTGAAAACACGCAGGTGGAACCTAAAGCACCCTTCAAGCACATGAAATCCCTAGATTGGATAAAACAAATTCATTCTGTGGTGGCCAAGGTCTGACTGGAAATCAGTGAAATTAGATTTAATTTCCCACAGACTTCCAGCACGCCAGATACCTTAATGATCCAAACCACAGAGCAGAGACCCTAAAGAACATACAGTATATGTCCATCAGAAATATTTAAATTAAAATTCCTGTTTAGAAAATTCTATCAACAGCCACTACCAGCATAAAGAAACACGTAGCTGATACACATAACGTGTGTTCTGCTAAATTGGACAGCTTTTCCATGCAGATTTCCCAGTAAAAGGAATTTGCTACAATTTTTACGTCTCTTTGAAGTAACGATCTCAAGAGGTAAAAATATTTTTAACTATTGTGAACCAAAAATGACTTTTAAGCACTTAAATATAGGCTTACAGACTTAAGCTTAAGCGTTGGATGACGGAAGGATGTATGGAAATCTTACTGTCTTTTAAACTGCAGGCTGCTCTCAAATTTCTCACTTACATGAGTACCAACAAAAATAAAAAATGAACAGTGCGATCTGGAAGTGATATTCAGAAACGGATGCAAGTGTTGGAGTCTGTTCTTCAGTACTTTTCAGTGAAACTAAATGCACGTATGATTGATTGCAAAATCTGTTCTTTCAGAGATCGAGTAGAAAAACGTGTTTCTCTAGCCCATGAATATGTTAAAAATATCAGAATTGCAGAAAAATGTCAGAATTCTCAGTGCACTGAATTGTTGAATAGCTTCGATATGCTTTTGACTTAAATTTCAATTTTTCTTTAAAATGTCTAAACTGAAGTTTTAAAATAGAATTATTAAATCAAGCTGAAGAGAAGTGTGCCACTTGAAAGCATATAGAAAATATTGTAAACACTTTCACAACTTCACATTTTTCCTTACTTTTACATGTTAGGAGTTGGGATGATTACTAGAACAAAAACTACTGGCAAGAGAATTTAAGTTCTGCAAGTTATTTTTTGTTTAAACGACCTCATAAAGTTTCAAAATGTGTTAACTTGGCTTTTAAGTCACACAGGAAAGCAAGGAGCATCGCATAGACTTCACCCTAACAACTGAGTTATTGATAACCTTGCTAATATCCAGCAAGGTGTCTATCTACAGATTTTGCCTCGAACACATTTATTACAAGGTTATTCAGTTGGTAATTCTTCATTTGAACACAACATTTAAAGTTCAAAAGCTGGTGTGTGTCATATGTCTTTTTTCATCTGTAATGTCCTCTTCATCAAAGTCTGCAAAGAGCTTGGAAGAGGCTGCAGTCTCCTGGCAGCCTTGTGTTTCATGTTGTGTGGTTTAAAAGAAATGCTTTTATCAGGAAAAGTGTCACAAATGTCTTTATGAAGCCCTTCAAGTTCTCTGCTTTAGTATCAATACAGTCCTAGAAACATCAGCTTGAATATTTCTCTTTTAGAACTTTGACAGGCTTGAGCACATGGCAGTTCTAATGACCTCTGTCTTACCCTTTTCACCCCGTGACACTGTCTATCCTTATATCTCTCTCAATATTGCCACATCCACAGCCCCATTTTTGGCAAATTTCTCTGAAAAAACTCAGTGCAGTTGACAGCAGCCTCTCTCCTTATTTTTTTTTTTTTTTTGGATATGCTCTGGGAGATGCACTTCTAGGAGGCAGAGACAGACCATCCCTTAAGCTGTCTATGGTGACTGGATCACAAGGAGAATGACAGATGTGACACCACAGGGACAAAAACATTTTCATAGGGTTCTGGGGAAAATATTTGTAATTCAAAAGTGTTTTTGTTTGATTTGGTTGTTAGATAGAAACCCAAAGTCTGCACCCCAGGCTATTGGCTACAGGTCTTCAAGACATCGAAACGGCAAATTCTAATATACATATCTGACTGACATACTCACAGATAACTGTGGCACAGTGACTCTTATGCAGGGACACTGCAAACAAAATCACCAGCAGAAAGCACTGAAGCATAAAAAATATGGCACTGCTCATCTGGAGGGACGTAACAGCCTCACCTCAGTCTTATCCACCCTTGCAAGCATTTTTCATACATCAAGGGATAACTCACAACCATTTACAGATGCTTGCCGTATCAGTCTAGCTTCAAATAGTTAATTTGAGCATATTTTTTCCCATTGCATATGTAAAAAACAATGAACCACAGTAAAAACTGTGGTATTTCTGAATACAAAAGACTTGCAATGAATCCAAGTTCACTCTGCAGTCTGACAGAAACAAAACAAAGCCCAGGAAAAATGATACGAGGAAATAACAAACAGTAAAAACCTAAACAACAACTACAAAATTGTGCAAGTACGCATTACTGCATCCCCCCTTCGGGATAATTATGTCCCTTGGACAAGGGAGCCATTATTTCATTTTTATTTTAGATCCAAGGTTCCTGTGTGAACGTCAGTTATGATCATATAGGCTGATGGTCAGATCTGAACCATCACTGCTTTCAACAGCGTTTCCCTCAGAAGGTTCCATTGTGTGATATGACAGTTCAACACTCTGCACTCGTAATAATGGCGCTTTGGGGAAGGAATGGGCTTTTAAGAATGATCCATTTAATACATCCCTTTGAAAGTAACCGTTTCATAAGGCCTAGAGAGGATTGTGTTGATAGGGATCATTTTTTCCTGTCTTCAACACTACTGAAATCAGTGCTGTCATAGGAATTCTAGTTCTTCATGGCTGAGCACAAGGAGAGTAGCAGCACAGCTCTCTCTTCTCATGAGAGGGGACCATTAGACCCAAAGGGTTCAACAGCCTGAAAGAAAGAAAAGTGCATTCTTGAATTCAATACTACAGACAGAGAGGTCAATGAGATATAGCTCCTAATGTCCATTTGGAAAAAGTAAACCTGTTAGGAGCACCCTAATTAGGATTCTTTTAACTGAAGAATTTTGCGTGAAATCGGGACCACAGCCATCAGCAATTGGATCACAGCCTCAATCATTTTATTGCAATTGGCTTATTTTAACATGTCCTATTCCACAAAGACTGCGAGAAGCTTCAGCTCATTGCCTGTGCTGATGCATAGCAGTCAGATAGCACTTCAAAAGAGCACCATATTTAATTTTCACCTACAAACATTAAAACAACCTTTACAATTTAATTTGTAATACTCATAGATCCTGGAAAGTAGGGCAGTTATATTAGGGCACATAAATGTGCATCTATCCCCACTCAGGAACCAGATTTCAAAACGTTACCATTCTCTTTTCTTTTTCACAGTACATCTTAAAAAATACATCATAATATGGTAGAAATGCTCTGAAATTAAAGAACAAAATTTCTGCTCTCTTGCTCATGCATCGCCCAGCAAATAATCACAAATGGTTGTTAATCTATTCAGTTTGTTAATGGGATCATGCCAAATTCAGGAAAACATCGCAAATAATTATAACTCACAATTCAGCACCCCACCCATCTTCATCTTTTCTCAGCCTCTTTTATTCCTTTTGTTTTTCCCTCATTGATTGCCAGCTGCTGGTTCAGATGTCATTTCCTGCCAGATGTTTTCATAAAAACCTCAATTAGTATCTAACAGATGAGATAGCTATAGAACCAGAGTTGTACAGACTTCCAGAGTCCAAAATCCAGACTTTGGACATAAATGACTTAATGAGATTCTATTGCTCCTGACACGTTGGTTTACCCAATGATTATTTCTCACAGGTGAGGATTTCATCTGTATGATTCTAACTGAAATAAGCCCAAAGTCTACTTTTGAAACAAAATGTAGTAATAAAAAAGAAAAAAAAAAAAAAATACTCAACACTGCAAAGAAAGGAAATCAAAAGAAGGAGCACAGAGGCTGCAGCCAGCCCATGCTAATTCCTCCTGTTGCTCCTTCCTTGACAGATATTACAGTATGGATGGGAGAGAATTCCAGAGCATCTAGATAGGCAATCAACTGCATCCTCAAGAAAGTCAGCAGATTTGCTCAAGTATCAGACTTTATTATTCTATCCTGATAAGATGCCACAATAAAGACATAGAACATCCTAGCAATAACTTAATTGAGTTTATAGGAAAATTAACATAACGAGAATTAAACAAGAGAGAAGTTGAATACAAAATTTATTTTATCTCACAATAATCTATTTTAAAATATCAGCAGCCTTTTAACTTTCAAGTTACTACAGAGCATGGCCATGTAGGACACTACCTGACCAACCAGCTTCGCACCACTATAATAACAGCTTTAATAAAGAAATGGAGTTTAAAGCGTCACCTTTTCAGCACCTGAAAACACAGAGATAATTAAACCTGATTTTCTTCAAAGCTTTCTACCTTCATAATGAGGTCTAATGAATTCAGCACTGCAGATTTAACAACAGGTGCCTTTACGTTAGGAGGACAGGCTGTACAGACACAAACGGCACCTGCAGTACTTTTCCTCAAGAATGCTAAAAAAGGCTTCAGAACTCCCTCCAAAAACAGCTACCGTGCCACATACATAAATAAGTAAATAAGATTATTACCTAACATTCCTAAATTGCCCCATCAGTGGGGCCTCAGCCCTAGCTCTCAAGTGTCTGCATCTATCACAAGCACTGAGGCACTCTCACAACACACACACTTCCCAGTTCTCAGCCTCCACTTGGACTGCTAGATACAGTTAGGTAGGATTGGTTTTATCCCTTGTCCTGAGTCTGTATGAAAACCAGGTGACTTTTTAGCAACTCCCAGATGCTAATTTATTGAGAAATATAATGTTCCTCCTGGATCACAACCATAACCACTTTCCTTAAGAGGTCACACAACTTTCGCACTATCACAAAGGAAGCCTAAGAAGGAATCAGGAACTGAACGGTACCTCAGGCCACTCCTCAAAACCATACTGCTTTTTCCAGGCAAGTGCAGGAGCTCCTTTATTTAAAGAGAACCAGAAACAGCCAAGGTTATTTCACAGACCTGCAATGACAGCCAATGCAACAGTGAAGAAAAAAAGACGTCAATCCAGAAGTTCAGTTATCACCAACCTTCACTGCCCATTTTCGCACATTTAAATAAGAAATACCTACACAGTGAACTATATGTTCTTGAGATTAAAACCTCCATTGTGGTTCTATAAGCTTTTTTTTTAATGTTACAATACCGAAAACGTGTTCTCTGATGTAATAAACATGCTTGTGCTTCAAATAACTCTCATCGCTTCTTTTTATAAAATTGTTTTCACCGTAGATGGCAGCAACTGGAATAAAATTAAAATAAATACACCAAGTTTTCCTACAGAGTAACACACCTATAACACCCAGATGCCAGTCACTCCCCACACTCATAACCAGAAGGCTCCTACTTGTGCTGTAGGAACACCATAAGCATCAGTAGCATCATGGTCATTGCTCAGCTGCTGTGACACATTCCACTTGCAGCTTCAGGTTAGGCTGAGTGTGATTAATCAGAGTCTGTTTGTTGCAGAAGCTAATGGAAGAAACAGTGCTAAGCATTTTTCAAAAATGAGTAATAACCCAGGTATCTGGCACCTGCATGTGAAGTGAAGCATTGCAAACAAATGAGGAGTAATAGAGCTTACTAGGCATATAATGCTATTGTTTTATTAAAAAAAGTGCAGAATAGGCAAAGTAGAAGTAATCAACCTGAACACTTTCACCAACTAAATAACCTTTAAACTTTCTGAAGTCCTATAAAATAACATGATTGATTAGCATCTGCATGAGCCTACAAAGGAAAATGGAACGTTTATGTTTTGAAATGATATAAGAATTTTACCTTAACTCTGAAAAAGGTTGAAGTCTATCATTCAAATTACTGAGACATTGAGTTAATGATTTTAATGGCCTACATCTTGCTATTGTGTTTCCTGGGCTTTTTAAGTGCCTGAAGAAATATTATTCAGGCCTTAAGAATTTACCAAATTAGTGTCTGGAGACTGATAGGCATTTTAAAAAGAAAATGCCAAGTAATTGTTTCCTCATATAGCACATTATTTTTATATGCGTTTGTAGAGATGCCCGGGATCATAAATGTCTCCTTCTTAGAACATGAAATGAAGAGTAAATAAAAGAAGTTTTAAGGGAAACCAAAGCTGGTGCATATGCAGGTGGCACGTTTACAACAGGACAGTGATACGCTGCTTAGACAGGTTAGCACCACTGAATTTGATGGGTAAAATGTTGCCAATCCACTGATAGCTCATTTCTGTGGAGCTAGAAAGTTTACTCTGCCAATTGAATAAATCCCGCACTAGAAACAACAACAACAAAAAAAAAACATTGAAAACTATTGCTAGTTTCATAATTCCTAATTAGTTTTTATTATTTTTATTTTTATTTTATTTTATTTATTTTATGGCTCTCTGCGAAATAAGATTAGTCATAGGCACCGCTTCTATGTGCGCCCTTCTGAGCTCAGTGACTTCGTCCTGATGCGTTCTTATGTATGAAAGGACAACAGGGTATTTCTGAGTATTTCTGAGGAAATACTCTTGACTTACCACTTGATAAAGAACAGGAAAGATCTTGGTCAACAACTCTATCCGTACACAATAAATCCAAATTAAAGAAGAATTAATTCATAGTTTAAATGACAGCATCTCAAAAATAGGATCACTAACACAATATTTAGAGTTCTGAACTATAGTAGAGTATCAAGCCTTGAGAGTCTGATTCACTGACTTTCAGAATGCTAGAGTCAAAAAGTTGAGGGTTTGGGGTCAAGAAGTTAGAGGACAAACATTAACACACCGAGACAAATCATAATTAAATCTGGAGAACATAACACAAATAAACTGAGAACATAACAGAGTTCATAGAATCACAGAATGGCTTGGGTTGGAAGGGACCTCAAGGATCATCAGGCTCCAAACCCCCCGTTGCACGCAGGGTCTCCAGATTTAACACTAGACCAGGCCCCATCCAACCTGGCCTAAAACACCTCCAGAGACAGAGAATCCACCACCTCTCCAGGCATCCTGTTCCAGCACTTCACCACTCTTAGTAAACAACTTGCCCAATATCCAACCTAAATCACCCCTTGTCTTCAACTTCAAATCGTTTCCCCTTGTCCTGCCATTACCAACCCTTGTAAAGAGTTGACTCCCCTCCTGGTAATGTTTGTAATGTAAAACTTGGTAGTATAAAATCTTAATTTCATGAGAAATATGGTAGTTAACTTGTATTTTTATGGGCTTTCCAGAAAACATTACAGTACCAGTCTGCTCTGAAAGAAGATATTCACTAGGCTGGCTAACATTTGGGGTTGTATTTGCATTCAGCATACTTTAGATTCTGAAAGGAGTTACAAGCCTTTGTTTGGAAGGGAAAAGTATCACACTGGAAAAAAAAAAAAAAAAAAAAGAATGAGAACTGAATGATGGACTGAGGGATAAACATTGTGCATTATTGTTTATTCAAGCATCTTGAAGTACTAAATAAGGTTTTCCTAATATCATTACTATGGTGATTAACATCCTTTTCCGCACTTAAAAATCATTCCTGAAATTTAAGAATGAATTGATTTCTCCTCACTATAATTAATTACACCACACCTAATTGGAGGAAGTTGCTTATTTTTTTCCTCAACTCCATGCTTGCAAAATAGCAGCTTAATTCTGCTTCCTTTCATCTTCTGTTGGAGGCAGAGTTAGCACACCCCATAGCATAAGAACGATAAAATATCTGCTCCTGGCCTTCTCACTTTATAAAGCAAGTTCTGCCACACTGCATCTCTTCCTCAAGATTAGGAAAGTGGCTGCTTTTGAGTTTTAAAGAAGGAACTCGAGAGAAAAGACAGGATGGTAAGAAAATAATTACTATGGTTTAACAAGCACAGCCAAACATTCTGCTGGCAAGGAAAGCTTCTGTGTAGGTAGGAGATAGCAGGGGTCAGCTGGGCTGCAGTCCGTCAAATAAGCATTTGAGAGAAAATCTCTATAAAAAGTGAGAGTAAAAAATTGCTGAGGAGATATTAAGAACTCCATATTTTGATCTGAGAAAATTTTGTTTTTTGTTAAACACTTCTTGGCAGGAAGAGAAGAGAAATGATGATTGTGTTCCCTTCTCTACAGCTATAAGCCTCTCATGGTGAGATTTCATAAATAATACAAGGACGTGAGTCCTACCATTTAATAAACTTTTTTTTTTTTTTTTTTTTCTCATTTTTGATACACTACACTTTAACATCAGCAATACTGGAACATTCTGTAGCACTGCTTCCATAAGATATATGTAGTTTATCACTGTTGTTTACATGTAGTGCAGTGAAAGAAATAACAGAAGTAGCTCTCAGCCCTCACATTTGCAACCACAAAGTTTTGGGAGTAATTATTCAGAATTGCAACACTAGGGAACAGTTGAGTTTCCTGTGGAAACCTGACAAGGCCTATAATAGTTTAAATCTAGATTTCCCTAAAGAAAACACTTTATATATTGGTGGTATCACTGTGTTTTTCTGAGCTAGAAGGTACTCATTTAACACAACTTCAGCAAAAAGAATTGAATACAGAGTACCATCACTGCACCAAATCATCATTTCCTGTCTCTAAGGATGAACTGTCCTCAGTAATTTTGTTCCTTTATTGCAAAACATTAAAAATAGTATCTGAAGCCCATATTAAATACACTGAAGTATTTGGTATGCTACTAGAAAACTCTCTGAAGAATAAAACATTGGCTTTGAGATCCAACATGCAACTCCCCATGCACAAAATACTATGAAGCTAGTTCACTGCACAGATGGGTACACCCCTTATGTTAATGAGACTAAGAAGCCCCTAGCTACACAGAACACTGAACTGATAACTTTTCAATCTTCCCACCTTCACGTATTTTAACTCGTAATCTATACATAAATGCAGCACTGAGGAAATATATTCATCTTCTCATTGCAGTCAAGAATCAAAATCCAGTTGTGCTAAACTCCAAAAATCTGTAAGTCCATCACCCAGAGCTGCTTATAATGCAAACTTACAATGGCACTGGTAAAACATAGCGAGAAAAAGCAGATTTAACAAGCTCTGCTTAAATTGCTCTGAACAGAAACTCTAGCAACAGTTACATTACATTTTAACATCATCTCCTACACCTCATAATTAATTCATTGTGTTATCCAGAAATCCTTTCTATAAGTTGACGCATCTTCAAAGAATGAAGTTCTGTGTAAAGACATGTTTTCAGAACCAGACTTCAGCAATGACTGAAGAGAAAAACTAAAGCTGCACTGTCTAAACAGCTCATAGGAGCTCATGATAAGGATGATATTGGATGTAAATTAAGACATAACCATCCTTCCTGAAAACTGTTTAGTTTTTGCAGGCTGGGATTCTCTTCCCTCAGCACAATCTCCCCTTGTACTTAAAAATTTAAAAAAAATCACCATCTGTAATTACAAATGCTCTTAGTCGCACAAATCTGGAGCTTCACATTTTAATATGGCATTATTTCCTCTCCTAAAATGCTGATTTGTTTTAGATAAATAGTATTCTTGTGTCACACGTCAATTTATTCCAAAGGAAATAAAAGAAACAAAAGAAAACAATCAATGCATGTAGTTTCATTACAATAATATAAAATTGCACCTTTTGAAAAGCTTTGATTGTTTCCTTACCATGACCTTTTGCCTTTTTGAATTGCTAATTCCGTTAATGGATTCATTTTGCTCTGAAATTTGCATCATGGAAATTACCAGCCTTACAAGGTCCTCCATGTACAACACAGTTTGCATATTTTTGTTACAAAGGTTGCATTTTACATTGGAAAACAGTAGGATGCCTTGAAAAGTTAAGAATGTAAGAAGTTACATTAGGGTCAATGGTATAACATAGAGCTTGTTAACTTTTTTTCTTTTTTTTTTTTTTTAAAAAAAAAAAAACATGAAGTCCTGCATTTATTTTTATTTAATTTATTAAAAAAAAAAAAAAAATCAAAAAAAAATCCAGAGATAAGCTTAAGATCACTGCTTTGTCTTTAAGTAGACAAAGACCAGCCAGTGTGATTTGCAGAGACAGAACTTTGAAGCCATGGTACGATTGTAAGAGATACTCAATTTTCTACCCATTACTCCAAGTAATATGCTGTGTGTATATGTAGAGTACAACAAATAAGTTTCATCTTAAATCTGAATCTGTGGGAGTCAGTCAGACAAGTTTCCAGTAGGCAAATGAAATATGAACGAGTGTACCTCCCTGCCCTTACGAGTTCTGCAGCAACTTATTAAAGTACTGTTAATACCAAAACAGTTCCCTGGATGAACATGTTATCTGCTAACCCATTGGCAGCAGCTTCACTTGTGACACTGGCACAGTGAATTTGCCTTTAGAAATTATGCTAACCTGCTAATGCAGCTAATCAGAAACTCGGCAACATCAAGTCACGCTCTGGAAAGTCGAGGTCAGGTCACAGAACTTTACTGTAATTACTGGGGTTTTCAGATTTGTTCATTCTAAAGAATGTGTTATAGAGGGTGCACAACCTAACTCAGCTAAAGGGACCAAAAATCACTCTAACAGCATGAGCTGAGTAAAGACTTTGCTTTGAGAAATCTGAACTCCACTGGAAAAATAAAGGAGACTTAAGAGGCTTTGACTGCAGAGATTCCTCGACAATATGGAGATGCTCTGTTACAGTTGAATAGTACTGTATTTTCACATTTGGAACTTGAATTTCAGGTAACGCACATCCTGACAAAGGTACAGCTCCATGGAAACAATCAGGGATCAAGAAGTCCTCACCTAAATCCTTATAAATAAATAAATAGATAAATCAAAGACAGAAGTAACCAGATGAAAGGACCACCACCACTGAGAACAGAACTTGTGATCATGCTTCATTTATAACATTAATTTTCCCTTACATTTTCCACAGTGGGAAGAAAGTAGAATAGCAATTAGCTTATTTAGACCCTGCACACAAAAACAAGGATAGAGCTGTCATGGATACTTCTCACCAAAACCTCTCAACTCCTACATTTTCACTTCAGCAGGTGAGAGCTGAGTAACAAAACTCTGCACAAGTCAGCAAGAAATTAAGCCTTTTCAATACGTGATGCTTAGGACTTAAATAGAAGTCATGTAACTACACTCAGGGCACACAAAGCAGTTCTCTCAAAAAGCAACTGAAGGAGCAGCACTAGAAATCCCAGTGCCTATGGAAGTTCTGTGATTTAACCACCCTATTGTCATCTTGAGAACATCCATGCTGTCTGTCATTAGCTGACAATTCACCAAACAATCTCTCAAAGTAACATCGCTTGCCAAGCTGAAAGCCCACCCTTCACCCTCCTCACCCTGCTGCAGTTCTGCAGCTGTTAAACAGCCCATGCGGGTCAGGACACAAGAACTCTGATATTAGGAGAAACAATCTCATCACATGGTTACGTACCCATACAAGTTAAATAGCAAAACACACTTTAAAAGACACAAATGAAAAGTCTTTCCACCTTTTAACACCAGCCTAAACTCTATATTTCCATATGGCGCTTGATTTGAAACTGCAGGACCTCCCTAACTAGAAAAAGTATGAAATATGTACTAAAAATCAAAAACCTTTGCTTTTAACTTTACAATTCAAGAAAAGAAAATAAGACATGAAAAAGGAAAAACTTGTTTTTTGTTGTTTTTTTTTTAAGCTCATGAAACAAGTTGACTTAATTTCCAAATCTCACGTAACCTATGAAACAAAGGCTAAGATTAGCTACAGCATACAGCTCCAACTGTAGTTCAAAACAATACTATTATTGACATTTACTATTTATTCCAGCATTCTGCAGGAATCAATTAATTTAACAAGCAGACAGCCACTAGGAATAACAGAACAGATTTTCAGTGTAGATACGGATACAGAGCTAGCAGAAGCTAACACAGAACATCCTTAACTGTGGTGCAGCATGCTGACATTTTTTTCCCTTAAGTATCTCCCTTCTATACTACTGCTTTTTATCTCCAAACTTTCCTCTTACTGTATCTGACCTAAACTGCTTACTTTATAGGCTGGATTCATTGAAAGCCTGATTTACCAAGACATTCCCCCTTTGAATGGCTATTCCAGACTCATTTCACTGGTCTAAAATACCTTTTAAAAAATCCTGCATTAGTAATTTTTTTTTCCACTAGCTGATTTCCACACACACCCCAACCCTCCAGCTTTCCTTTTTGTTTTCATTCTATTGCCTAGTTCTAGGAAACAAATTTTCCAGCAATGTTCGATTCCTCATTCTATTCAGCAAAACAAGTGTCTCAAAGCAGGTATTTTCAGCTTCCTTGGAGACAGTGGAATACAAGAACACCATCATTTGCTGCTATAAGCATGTTAATGGATCAGACCCTATTTTTTTTTTAATTTTATTTTACTTTTTTATGTCCAAGTTCTTTGCCTTTATTCCATTGACTCGATTTACTGCTGCACATGGAAGGTGCTCTGATACTGCACACTCAGTAATAAGCACCACCCTCTGGCAAACTCCTTTAGGGTCTCACAGTTTTACTATGCTCTCCACTCTACTTTTACACATCTTTTTAAAAACCAATTTCAGATGCTTGAGGCCTTGATAAAAATTACAGAAATATTTAATCTCACTTGGGCTGACAACGTTAGTCACCAGCAACAGCTATGAGTCACTATAAAAATTAAGCTGGCAAGGTTACCAATGTGAGATCTTTGGTAGCTTTCAAGTGATTGAAAATGGTGCCATTAAACAAATATTTAGATACATACTGTAATTCTTAACTATTGGCCCAGGAGTTTCTATATGCATACATGTATATGAATACAAATAATTTATTTCACTGTTCTGTATGAAATTAAAACAAAACAACAGCAACACAGAACCTTGCATTCCCACATTTACTGTTCTCATCTCCATCCCATTGGGATGTGAGCATGGTGCTGAGCCACTTGCTCAGTTCCATCACTTAGAAGTTATGAATACATCCATAAGCATTTACTGTCTCCTGTCCTCACCATAAACATACCACACAGATGGGAAATAAAAGGTTTGCAGATGGTTTGAGGAAAAAAAAAATAAAATGACCTCATTCCTACTGTCACTGGATCTTTCCAAACTGATTAAGAACACCCAGACAGGAGTCAAGCAGACAGCTAAAGCTTTTCTCTTTCAGGAGAGTACAGAATCAGGACGTGCCATCATTAACAGATCTCTCTTCTGCTGAGGCAGTGTTCTACATTCCAAGCAGCTTCTTTTCTACTTTTATCACAGATACTCTCCCAGATAAAAGAAGAGCTGCAAAAATTCATCTTGATGAAACTCACCACTAAATACATTTCATGCTTACCAGACAGACCAGCAGTGCCATATTTCTAACAGTATTTGGCTTTATAGTGCAAAACTAGAAGAAAACACAGTACTACTGTTGCCAGTGTCCTTCATTTAATTTATCACAAGTTAAATCTAATACCAAAAGAAGTCCAGAAAAACTGCTACTGACTAATGATGATGGTCAAACTTCTGCTCCAAAAGAAATTCTTTGGATCCTAAGTGAGAGAACACGTCACTGAATAAAGATTGTGAACTAAGATTTCCTGCAAAGTGTCACTAGATGGCATCTTGTCATCACTCTTCAAACTGAGTTCATCACGACTGTCATTCCTTCGTGACAAAATAGTAAACAGAAAATGTTCTGAAGACATATCAATTTGCTGTAACTCTTGAAAGACTGTCTTTACTGTTACGTTCTATGGACTGTCCTACTGCAAGTCACTTAAGATCAAGGAAAATCCACATTCACAGGTTGCTCATCAACACAGGTATACATGTGATATTTGAAAGTTAGCAAAAATATGAGTGTGAATTAAAAAGACTACTTTGTTTTGGAATTGTAGTTGAAATACAATCTTAGATTGTGAATACACTGCACAAATCCCTGGTGCACGTTTGCCAAATTCCAGTGTGTAGAACTACCAAAAATTGAATAATACCAAAGCAAAAGACATTTTATTTCCCCCACTGCATTTTCTTCAGCTCCCATGGGGTGGCTTCCTTGATTTTCCAAGTAAAAGACACGTAACACCACAGCTCATCGAGAGCCTTCCCGTATCAGCTTATCTTTAGAGAGGAGAAATGCAAACAAAACCTTCTCTGAAGATCATTCCATAGATGCTTCCACTCCTTGCCATCCCTTTGCCTTTTGAGCCACTGTCCACCCCCAGTTTCTCTTTCCACGCTACAACCATAAATACTCACAAACTCAAAGTGATCTTCTATCCAACTTCACCTGACATCAGCTCTCTAGATTCATATAACTGTTGGTATTTTAATTTCCAGCCAGTTGGTAGCTGATTGCTTCCCTTTATTTTATTTAGTCTGACATTTAAACCCACGACTAAAGTGCAGACAAACTGACAGTGAAAAGAAAGCTGCTAACAGTGTATAGCTTAGTATCTCTACTACCAAGAAAAAAAAAAAACACTGAAGCTTATAATACAATGAAAAATTAAAACATTGTCTGTCAACATACCACAGGGAAATGCTTTCCTAAGAATAGCTACAGCTTGCTGCTATCAGCCAAGCAGAAATCATGATCCAGTACAGTTTGCACCTTGATTAATAATAACGCACCCAATGGCAGAGAACACATGGGCTGCTCTGAAAATAATGCTTCCTATGTTATGTTGGTACATAGCAGCAGAAACTACACTGCAATGCTGACAAAGCTGAAGGCTCCAAATTCACTGTTAGGCCAGAGAAGATGACCACCTTCCTCCTGCACCATGAGAGCCCCAGGCCCAAGTCTGAATCCCATGGAGCACAGTGACAGTCTTGGCTGGACTGTCCTACCACAGCCACTGCATGGCTTGGATTTGTTTATCAGCACAGCAATGGATACTCAGAAAGTGTAAAACACAGCAAAAAATCTTCCTACATTAGCCATCTTGGGTAAAGTTTTGACCCAATTCTGAATGCAGGGTACATTCGTTGCAACTAAGAAAATATCCTTGAACCACATGACAGAGAGGTAAAAATACTCCTACGTATCACAGCAGTTCTATACATCAGGTTAAGAACTTGGAAAAAAAAAAAAAAAAAAAAAGAACAATCAAGTGAGATCAGTTTTATAATATCAGGAGATTTCTGTAGTACTTTCCCCTTCTCTCCTGTGCAGAAGCCTTTCCAAACAGTCTATGATGATTTTTAAGGAGTAGTTCTGGTCTGGGTCTCTTTCAGCGTTATGGTCTGTCCCTGATAGTGACAAATCTTAACGGCTTATTAAGCTTTCATTTGTTGTTTTTTTTCCTTTTTGTTTCTGCTTTGTTTTCCACAGTGCTCCTAGATGCATTTAGTTTAAAAAAAAAACTAAAATTTTAATCTTTTTTTTTTTTCCCCACATGCCATTATCTTCAGCTAATAGAGATCTTTCCCCAAAGAAGCAATATAGATAAGGTAACTTCAGGTAGCTAGCACATTTCTATTCCAATCACAGGCAGCAATTCTTGCAGCAATTTTATTTCTCAACAAAAATCATTACTGTCCCTATTGAATTACCCTGAAGAGTTATTTGACACACAGTATCTTTTCTCAACATTTCATGATTAAAAACATTCTTACCAAATATCAATATATAGGCACGAATTTTAAGAGATGGAGACAGAGGATAAAGCGAAACCTTAGTAAAAAGCAAACCTTTACATCAGCTAGAAATTCTACAGTAGCTTGGAGTATGAAACCAAATACACATGAAGAGTACATCACTTGGAGAAAGTGCATATATATGTAGATAGATAGATACATATATGGTACAAAAAAAACCAAAACAAAACATTACAGAAGCCAAGCCCAAGTATACAACTCCAGAGTCTGGCAGTTAATAGCTGAAAGATCCCCAAAAGCTTCCCAACAGCCACGTTTTTTAGCTCCACAGTCGTAACTGATTGCATGACAAGACTTAACAGCCAAAGACTTTAAAAGGCAAACTTGGCTTCCACATATATTGGATTGTTTAAACTATTAAGCAGGTATATCTATCAAGAAATGCCATCCTGGATACATCTGATTCACCACTGAGTTTCCACTGTTCTGCACCACTAACTCCAGTCATTCCATTGAAGTCTCCATTTCATAACAGAGAAGTGAATTTAGCGCGTAAGTTTCAGCTGTATTAGATTCCCATGCAGGTTCTGCCATCAAGAGCAGAAAAAGCAGTCAATAATTACAAGGGGAAAAAAAAAAAAAAAAAAGAGAAAGAAAAGAAAAGAATAAAGAAATAAGTCTGGAAATCAGCCTTCCAAGCTCTGGAACTGGGGATATTCAGTATTTGTTCTCAGCACCATTTGAATTCTTATCTGTCTGTCAACTCTCCTTTTATTAACAGATTGTTCTGTAAGTAATGATCATGCAACACACGTGAAAAATCTTTGTATTCCCTCTCATCCACCACAACAAACAATTTCCCAAGCAATGAGAGAGACAGTGTGATTTCAAGAGAAATGCACTTAACACTTCACTCATTATTTTTGATGCCATGACTGTGTGGCATCAGAAATACCATGGAAAACATGAAGCTCCTTTGTCTTTCCATCACACCCCTTCTCATCAAAGCATGGTGCTCAAATCTACCTGTAAATCAATAATTAGCAAAAAATAAAAAAATTAAAAAAATCACAATTAAAGGTTTGTAAATTACTAAGGCCCAAGCAAGGCAACTGAAATTCTGTTTTATAGATACTTTCAAATCTGCAACAGCAACCAAAAGATTAAATCATGAAGAAAAAAAAAAAAAAAAAAGCAGACCTTCGAGGTTCAGTATGGCCAAGAAATTCTATAAAGCCACCCTCCTTTCCCTTCTCTCTGTCTTTTTTAAAAAAAAAAAGCCTTTGTGTCTCACAGTATTGTTTTAGAGCTCGTCGGAAGTTAACTTGTAAGAAAAAGACTGTCAATTTTCAGTTGCTATTAGAGCTTACCAAAGCAGTTCTAGTAAGAGGAAGTATCAGATCAGGAGAACTTACTGAAATAAGCTATTCTTCCAAACTTCATATAAGGGGTGGAAAAAAAGGATTTGATCAAGTCATCATTCAGGTAAGTGAAAAAGCGTTTTCTTCATGTTTCAGTCCTTAAAGATATTTCTACGTTAACGTGAGCAAACATCAGTTTCAGAAGGCAGACCTTTCAAGCTGAAAGACAGTGGTCATTTGGAGGAAGTCCAACTACCTCTTTCTTTCAAGATGCTTTTGATTCTTTTTTTTTCCATGCTATTTCTGATGCCACGATGTTTAAATGCATTTTTCAAATTACATAAATCATGTCCACAAATAAGAAAAAAAAAAACAGGCCTCCCAGCAACAACTTTGTGCATTCCCTTATTCTGACACAAATCCACATCCCAACAACCTCAAGTCTGAAGGCATACCACACAGTCACAGAGGAAAAAATAAAGCAAAGCATACAAGTGAGGCCATGTCATTAACTAACACCATCCAGCCTTTCCACTTGGAAAAGCCTGCGGCATTACATCAGCATTTATTTATAGAGACAAAATGAGAAAAGGAACACTGAATTCCATTAGTTTTTAAGTCATAATTCTAACTATCTGTCAAGTCCAGAGAAACCAAAGGCACCTAAATGCAGTACATAGTGCACTCCTTACAGACTGGGACTTGACTGCAATTCATGATGAGGTCTTATGGATGACACGCGAAGTTGCACATCATGCCCTTTGAAAATCAAGCTTGGAACTTCTCAGCATAAACTTCTATTATGGTACACCTATTTCCGGCCAACTAGTAGTGTAATAAATGAAGAGACTAAGTGCAATACAGAGACAGATTGCATTATTTGTATCAATTAAGTCAATATAAAGTACTTCTTGTTTCAATCCTGCACCATTTTCAAGCAAACAGCGGCATTACTGTCAAGAACTCTACAGTCTTGCAGGCCAGTGAGCTTGTCTGAGCTCCTGCTTTCTGGTTCCATATATATCGTCACTAGGGGATATAATTACAAACTGGAATGTGGGGGGCAGGTTTGCACCTGTACCACAACCTACCAATTATTCAGATACTTCCCCTCCTCAGCACAGCAGCAAGATACAACCTGAAGCCATGTCTGTACTCTCTTATGATGCTGTCAGTGTCTGTTCACAGAGCTGTCGGTGAACTTACATTTCGTGACTCAAATGAGTGTTACTCTGTTTGCTAATACAGGTCTTGGCTATAATGCTAAACAGCATTTAAGCAAATTCAACAACAAAATCACTCTTCTACATCCCACGTTCGCCCCCCAGAAAGGTACTTTAAATCTATAAACTGTCTCAGACTTGCAACACATTCCACATAAATAATACTCTCATCACCTGTAATCCAGGGCACATTGAGCCAGAAAATAGAAGGGAAAATTAGCAAGGGCAAAGGTGATTTTTATGGGAACAGAATTCTAACTGAACCAAAAGTAACTTGAGCCAGCTAACTGGGGCTGGAGTCCCTTCCCCAGCAGAGCCAGACACCTGGCCTGGACCCACCAGAGTCTGCCAAACACCAATCTCCTCCTCTTCTGTCAGGAAGGCTGAGATAATTGCTCATTCTCTACAGCTGCATTAATGGCATTCAGGTGCAGATTTGTGATGGCCAAAGAGATTAATTCCCCTCTCACAATTCCAGGATGATCACAATAATTTTCATATATGTGACATCTCCCTGTACTCTATTCAAAACAAAAAAAGCAAAAAAATAATAGTGGATTTGCTCTCATGCAATGTGAGATAATAATAGCTCACATGTTCAAGTTCTACAAAGTATCAGGCCACCATCAAATCATTTAGCTATATACACTTGCCTAGGAATTTACAGGAAATGGAAATAATTTTGTTTCAGCATTACAGTATCCTTGATTGCACAATAAAAGAAAAACTCTCTCATAGTATTAGAGTTAATGATCCTTTCGGTGCTTCTTACAGGTAATTCCTTGTAGTTCCATATTTTCATGAACATCTGTATTTGAGATTATTTCCATTTGGCACTCAAAGATGGAATTGCATCAGCCATTTACAGGCTGTTATTGAGGCCAACTGGGTTACAACAGGCAGCTATGCTGCCAACACATCAGTCCTACCCGAAGTTTTAGACTTCCCTCTGCACTTACAGGGATCATGAAATAGCATTAAAACACTCTGCACGAGATTCAGAACACACCTTCCTCCCCAATCTTCCAGTTGAAAGTTAAAAGCGAACATCAACTCACAGACATAACTATCCATTCTTCTGCCTTTAATGTGAAAAATAAATTTTGGCAGTCTTTCCCCATGTTTGAAATCTTCGCAACTCCCCAAGGGATGAAAAGAGTCAATGCAAGTAAGATGCTTTTTTTTTTTTTTTTTTCCTCCTTGGAACAACTACTTCCAGCAATTTATTTGACTGACTGTGCCTTCCATTACCATGCAAATTGTTTCAGGCTGAAGGAAAAAAAGTATTAATCTCCCCTCAGTAAGTCATAAAATAAAGAAATCAATTTCAAGGTCAATTTAGTCTAAATAACACCTGCTGCCCTTTTTGTAACATGCAGACTCCTCTGAAACACTAAGTTACTGTCTATAAAGGCATCAATATGTGATGTTCCACATAAATCAATGTAACACATACACAGGATAGACTATTTTAACCGTACATCTGAGGCTTAAGAGAGATTCAGAACAGATCACTTGTCATCACAGAACTTGAACACGAGCACGAAGCTCTTCTGTGAATAAGAGCCTGAATTTGCAAGAAGCTCTTTAAGATTGCTGACACTTAGTGATTGACATGCAAGAAGGGTTCAGATCCACAAAGGATGGGCCTCAACATACTTACTTTTTTGAAGAATAAAAAAAAAGAAGAATCAACAAAAATGTTTTCTACTGGAAAGCTTAAGATTACTTCCAAAATTAACAACTCCAGAAAGGAACACATTTGACAGTTTCTCTCCTCCTTGCAAAAAGGGAAACCTATTAATTGAAGAAAAAGAGTTGGTCTTCTTCAGAAAGAGCTCAATTTCTCTTCTAACTACTCTTAATAGGTTGCCATGGTAGCATAAGACTGCATTTGATGATTCCACATATTCTGCATGTTCACAAAACCTATCCAGAAAGATTTCCCTTGAACTCTTCAACACTGTGCATATTAACAGAAAAGTTAAAATGAAAAAAAAGAAATTTATGAACTAGTTAATATATTTCTCCCAGATTGGTAATTCTTTCACACAATCTTAAGACAACGAATTCTCCTACTCCAATAACAATTCAAAGCAGAGTTGATACTTGTTTAAATAAAATCACATGGATGGAATAATTCCAAGGTGCCAGGGAATCAACAACAGCTACCAGAAACAGAAAAAGATGATGTCATATTAGGAGCTGCCAACATATTGACAGACACCATTTACTGCACAGGAAAAAAACGGATGAGGTTTAACAAAAGCAAGTGTAGAGTCTTGCATCTGGGGAGGAATAATTGCATGCACCAGTACAGGTTGGGGGATGAGCTGCTGGAGGGGAGCTCTGCGTAGAGGGACCTGGGTGTCCTGGTGGATGACAGGTTGGCCATGAGCCAGCAGTGTGCCCTTGTGGCCAAGAGAGCCAATAGCATCCTGGGGTGCATTAAAAAGAGCGGGGCCAGCAGGTCGAGGGAGGTGATCCTCCCCCTCTACTCTGCCCTGGTGAGGCCTCATCTGGAGTACTGCATCCAGTTCTGGGCTCCCCAGTACAAAAAAGACAGGGATCTCTTGGAAAGAGTCCAGCGGAGGGCCACGAAGATGGTGAGGGGCCTGGAGCACCTCTCCTATGAGGAAAGGCTGAGTGAACTGGGTCTGTTCAGCTTTGAAAAAAGAAGACTGAGAGGGGACCTGATCCAGGTCTATAAATATCTAAGGTGTGGGGGCAGAATGGCAAGGCTGGACTCTTTTCAGTGGTGAATGGAGACAGGACAAGGGGAAACGGCCGGAAACTGCAGCATAGGAAGTTCCGCACCAATGTGTGCAAGAACTTCTTTACAGTGAGGTGATGGAGCACTGGAACAGGCTGCCCAGGGAGGTGGTGGAGTCTCCTTCTCTGGAGATGTTCAAGACCTGCCTGGATGCCTACCTGTGCGACCTGCTGTAGGGAACCTGCTTTGGCAGGGGGGTTGGACTCGATGATCTCTGGAGGTCCCTTCTAACTCCTACAATTCTGTGATTCTGTCAAAGGCATTACCATGTATATCCAATAAAATTATCAGTATTTATTTCAAGGTGGACTGGTCCTAACGGCAAGAGAATCCAGCAGAAAAATAAACACAAGGGAGGGAAGACCATTCAAGAGCCCAGCAGATTAGCCATGGACAGAGACAAAGGGAAGCAATAGAAACCAATATAGGACGAAATAGAAATAGTGTATTTCTGGAGCCCAAAGGAACCCAACAAAACGCCAGCATCACAGACGCACATCAGAATGCTTTTCTCAACAGGAAATCCCCTTTTCAAGAAGTTCCAAAACACTGAACAATGGAGAACTGGAAGGAATATGGAGAGACTTTTTGAAGATGAAGAACAGAAGCAACACAAGAAGAAACCTGGAACACCAGTAACTAGGCTTATTCTACAGGATTTTTATTCATTTCCAACACATTAAATGTAGATTCACAGACCAGTCTGGAAAGAAGCTTTTAGCTCATCTAGCTACAGCCACTCAACAAAGCCATGGAGCGTGACATCACCGGGCAACGGACTGTGACCTCGCAGGCCTCCGCTGCTCACAGTGGGCCGCAGCAGAGCCTGGCCCAGTCGAGCTCGTTCCTGGTGTCTGGCTGAGCGTGTTGGCGAGGTCCGGAGACCCAGTGAGAATTTCTTGGCTCGTGCTGTGGGGCTCTGGGAGCTGTTCTCAGTGCCCATCCCCACAACATCACCTGTATTCCCCCGGCCCTGCCTGCATCAGGCAGCCGGGTCCCGAGAAGCGCTCGAGGCAGCGGAGGTGAGAGGTGGGGGGGGACGCACACGTGGGGGGGCCGTGGGGCTCAGGAGCTGCTAGGGCCGCATCCGCAGCCCGACTCGGGGCCAGCAGGGAATGGGATGGGGAGGGCTTCCTGCCGAGGGACCGGGGCACAACCGCCGCCTGCCCCGGGACGCACACCGACCGCGGCCTCTTCTTCTTGCAGCGTTCAGGAACCACTGCAGGAGCGCCGCAAGGAGAGCGGATTGCCACCTGCAGCTCCCCGGCCCAGAACGCGGCCATGGAGGAGGAGTTCTGCGCCATCTGCCGCGACGCTACACCTGACGCCTGCGTGGTGCCCTGCGAGCACCGCTTCTGCCTCCGCTGCATCCTGCAGTGGACCTTGAGGAAGTTCACCTGCCCGCTCTGCAGGAGCCTCATGTGCACCATCCGCTTTGCGGTGCGGGCAGACGGCTCTCTGCCCTGCGTCATCACGCTGCCATCCGAGTACGAGGCGGAGAGCCACGACACGGCCGCCCTGTGGGACGTCGCCACCCCGCGCCCCGCTCCGTCGGGCAGCCCCGCGGGGCACGCGCAGGAGGAGCTCCCCGACGCGTCCCACGCGGCTCCCGGCGATGCGGCCGCCCGGCCCGCCGGCCCGCCCGGCTCCGGGGACGCGGAGGAGCCCCGGCAGGAGGCGGCGGCGGGACCTTCCGCCCAGGACAGAGGCGGTTACCCCGGCACCGGCACCGCCGAGCGGGGCAGGGACCGCTCAGCCCGGGGGTCCCGCCGCCCCAGCAAGAGGAGGGCCCGCAGCGCCCGCAGCACTTCGCAGCCCCGCAAGAGGCCGCCCCCCGGCCCCATTAGCGGGGCCGCATCCATCTCAATTAATAAAAAACGAGGAAAACACGCAGCTGTTGCGCAGACTGCCTCAGTCCCACTCGGAGCTCAGGGCGCCGCCAAGCATGGCGGGTGCCGTTCCTGGACGCGGGGCACGAGGGCTGCCGCTCAGCCGTCCCGAGAGTCGTTCCCTCGCGCCCTGCCGCTGTCACCACAGAGCCAGACTCGGCACCGCCCTCTGCTCCCTGGGAGGAGCCGCAGCCGCCACGAGGCTTCCCCTCGGCCTGCTCCGATCTGAGCCGAACAAACCCGGCGATCTGCAACGGTCCTTCGCCTTCCTGACCTTTCACAGCCCTCCTCTGGGCCCTTACTCGTGGTTTTGTTTTACACAGCGGTACCCAAAACCACATACAGCGATCGAGGTGAGGATGCACCAGCGCAGTAGAGTGGGACAACAGCACTGAAGGCATTCGCATTATTCCTGTCATTCCTTTCACTTGTTTCATCACAGCCTCTCCAGCACTTCTGTACATTTCCAAGAAGAAATTTACTAATGGAAACACAAACTCACAAAAATAAAGAAAAAAAAATCGTTCTGAACAGATTATGTGGAGTTACAACCTGCAATTGCAGAGGCTGAAGTCTGTGCAATATCAGCGACAGTTGCTCTCCTGCCTTCTATTCCTGTTCTTCACCTACAGCTCAGTAACAGTTTTTCAGTGAAGGCTTTGAAAACATGAACAGTGCTGGATATTTCAAGTGTGTAAATCAGTGCACAAACTGCTGTGAGTTCAAGCTGAAAAAAAAAAAAACCAACATCCGGAACTTCAAATAACACATAATTGCAAATACGAGTGCTAGGATTGTGATGGATTACACTGATTGTTTATCTCCTAAGTAGAATGACTTCAGGTTTACTGACACAGAAGCTTTCCACAATCTCTAAGTCTTCCACTGACATTTATCCAGAAGTGCCAGAAGACAATCAGGAATAGAACCAAAACAGAAATGATAACCATTGCTGGCGTCTCACACATACCAGCAGCTCACCCTCGCTCTGCAATAGTCAGCAAGCATCTCCACATATCTTGGAAAATCAGCACTGCCCTTAAATATGGGTAATATTGACAGGCTGACTTCCAAGCCCAAAATTTCACTTTAGTTCAGATCAGAAATAAACTTTCTCTTTATGTAACACTCAAAGGAACACAGCTTGGTAGCAGTTCCACAGAAAACACCATCATATGGCCTATCCAGCAACTCTTGGTTCGCACCAATTAGAAACAAAAACGCCGTGCCAGAAGCCCTATAGAAACAGTGGCACTCCATCAGTGGAATATGCCATCAGGTATTATTGAGCTCATAAACACTCCCACAGTTTCCGCGACAGAGTTTCAAGACAAAATTCCACACAGAGCAACACACCACAACAGTTTCGCCAAGCATGGAAAGAGTTCTTTTATGTCCTGCTTACAAAGGAGCCAAATAGGTTCTGACTGGGTCTTGGCAATACCAGGCAAAGCACTCCCAGGCAGTCTAATAGTCATAGACAGAAAGAAGCACTGCACTCACCCATCTGGTGATGGGGATCTCTGCCACACAGCATTTCCCCAGGAAGCAGCAAAGGTCCATCGGATGCTCTCCTCTCTGTGGCTGACCCTTATACGAGCCATGGGGGGCTATAACCTGGACCTCCCCCTTCATGTCACCTGGGAAGCACAGGTGCAAACCACCTGCCTCTGCTCCCTGGGCCAGTCACACTGCTTCACCAGCTGCTTGATCACCCCTTCCAGCTATCACCTAACACTTCACCTACATTGTATGACATGATTTTTGATCAATTACATAGTTAAATTCAAACACACAGGCAGTTTTCTGTTATAAATTCACAATAGCATTGAAAATCTAGGATCCCTTTTCTATTGGCACAGCACTATGAAGGCCAACCAAGAGGCACACCACTTCTGTTGAGTAAGCTATGAACTGCATTAACATCAGGAAAAATACTTTACAAGCATTTGGATAAAAATAACAGCTACAGAATAAAATTACCTTGACAAGTCAAATTCCAGTTCCAGCCTCAGTTGGAAATCTGTCCCATGTTCTCCTGTTTATTTCCAGCAAAAGGCCATCTCAAAGAACCTTCAAGCTATACAATTAATTAGAGTTCAATCCACCTGGCAATCCATTGGTTCTTAGTAAACTCTGATACAACCATACATGTTCTGGGACCAAGGAAGGCTCTTTCTGCAGGTCTCCAAACTTTCAGTGGCTCACACAGTACAATATGAAGACAAGACATTGAACTCAAGCCCTCTCAGGATACACAATTAACTAGGTACTGAAAGAAGCTCTAAAACATTTAGAAGAAAAAAAGCAGCAACATGACCAGCAGCAACATGACCAACATCGCTGCAGAGACACAAACAGGTGAATCACATAACTAATTAGAGTATCAGCAGTTCCCAAAGAAAAAAAAGTGGAGTAGTTGGATTAGGACTAAGCACAGACACTCTGAACAACCCTAGTAGATGGGAACAACGGCTGACTGTCCTGAGCAGGAATAAATGAAATCCAAAGAAATTATTTGGATCATTGACATTTCCCATCTAAAAAAATCAAACCAGAAATCTAGTCTATTCACAGCCTGATCAATTGAGTCATGTTGTAAAGAGTAAAGGAGAAAAAAGTCAAAATCAAACCAGTAAGATATTTCCTACTGGCACGTGATCCATGTCCACTGCATGTACAGAATAGCTACTAAAAAGCCCTCAGGATGAAAACACAAACACTGAGTACTAATGAGGAATTTTACAATCTGCCATTATTTAAATTTCAGTGTAGCATGCATGCCAATATGGGAAGAGGTAGAATGAAGGGTCAGCAACACCAGGAAACAACAATCTAATGGATAATAATTTGTATATGAAGCAAATATTATTTTAAAACATTTCCTCAAGTCAGTGACTGTTTAACTCTGCCCAGAGTCAGACTGCAGATCGGATAATTCTCCTTTGCTGCAACAGTAAACCACCGGATGGCATTGCCAGATATTTGCTTATCGTGACAACTGTGGCACGAACACCAGCAAGAATTAGGACAA
Organism: Centrocercus urophasianus; assembly: GCF_019232065.1. NCBI lineage: Eukaryota > Metazoa > Chordata > Aves > Galliformes > Phasianidae > Centrocercus > Centrocercus urophasianus. Next base: position 1,761,801 of record NW_024884855.1, on the reverse strand, counting down.
TGTAGAGATTCCCTAGTCTTTCTAATAACCATCATTCATTCTGTACTTTGAACTTGTGTTGAAACACTATTCATCTATTTTATAAGGTGCTGGAGAGGCCTAAAAATGGAATTTGCCTTATTTGTGCCACATGCCAGAGCACTATTTGATCAGGGACAATGTCCTACATCAGCTCAATTGCCTCCTGTCTACACTGAGGTTGGTAATTAAGCCTAGCAGGCCTTTTTGTTCTGATGGATAGTAATATTAATAATCTGTTTTGTTTCTGTCTTCACCCCTGTGTTGGGACATAGTTTATTTTCTTCATAGTAGCTCGTTTAATGCTATGCTTTGGACAAGCAATGAAAATAGTTCTGGTAACACACCAATGTTTAAGTTGTTGATATCTTCACCCAAATACCTTACTCTTTCAAAATATTCTCTTCCTGCTCTATTGTGTTTGTCCCTTCAGCTTTTACCAACTTTTATTTATTTGCTGAGGAATCCTTTTCACAATGTGAATTACTTTCCCCTATCTAGGCATGCTATCAGTATGTACTCACAGAACTGAAAGCCTAACTAAGACTGAAAATTCTGCTTCCTCTTCTTCCCAAAGCAAGATTTCAGTGTGATTCTTTAGAAGAATCAGAAGATTTTTTTTCCATTTATAATTCCATTTTCTCTTTATACTCAGAAATATATTTTTAAGAAAAATATTGTTTCCACTGCAACTTATTTTCTACCGTTTTGAAATAATACTGATCTATAATGCAACAGAAAATGAAGCTTAAAATGAATAGCGTGTCTAAATGAAACACTGAAACACTTAATCTTCATTTTTTTTCATATCAGTGGGAATGCGTTTTTGCTTTACTTTTTGCCCAGAGTGAAATGTCAGTGAAAGTGACTTTTTAAACCAGCTCTAATTGTAACTCACTACATGGCACTTGCATTTAAAGCGTCTTGAAATTTCTGAAAGCTCCTATGGGGAAGTTTTATACACTTTGTTTGGTGCAGTCATCAAAATTGCATGAAATCATTCATCAAAGAGGAGAAAGAAAACAACAACAACAACAAAAACCACCAAGGAAGTGAAAACAGATCCATGATGTTTAGTAACTTTAGTCAACTCCGCTGACTAATAAAGACACGAGCAGGGCATATGGAACTTCTTTCCCTCGGGTTCCTGTTTATTGATGGGACAAAATATAGGAGCCCTGCAGCAAAATTATCCTGACTTAAATGATCTCAATCTGTTCTCTATTGATTTTTCTTACATAGCAGTAAGTTTTGATTAACTTTAGTAATAGCAGTGACTGCTTCAGAATGTCTTGAATTGATCAGACATAAGGATTTCCTATTAAGCAGAAATTAAAGACATATTTCTTCCAGTATCACAATTAAGAAGTGCCTCCTTCTTTGCAAAGGTATAAATGGAAAAAACTCAATGCTCCACTACCCATTTTGTTGACTTGGAAGGTCATTAGGACATGTGTTCCAAATGGGTGATCTAAACACAGTGGTCATTTTGTCTGTGTCAACATATTCACAGCAGTGTCCTTCATAGGTTGCATGGCTCATCTTGTTACAGGTACCAGAAGTTACCACACTTGTACGAAGTGGAAACTACAAAAAACTCTAACAAGAACCCAACACAACAAACCAAAGAATCAAACTAGAAACATACAGGGAAGGCTTTGGGAATAAAAGGTACCACAGGTACCTAATGCTTCAGTGCTGCATTATTGTGTCAAATAAGCATCTTCAAAAAGCATTCTGTCAGTCTGATATGCATCAAACTATCTAATTGGAAATATTTTACCTCCTTGGAATTGTAGATTTTTACAGATGCTGCAAATCTGCACTTTTTCTGGAGAAAATAGGGAGTTTTAACATTTAGTTTACTTGGGCTTCGTGGCTGCATTTGTTTCATTCTGGCCTTTAAAAATCCCCAGAAAAATGTAATATAGTCTTTGTGAAAGCAGTGCAAAGAGATACCAAACAGCTTGCAAAATCGAACTTCTTAATGCTGATAATAAAGAATCTGTTTGGTTAAGCATGGAAGAGATGAGAACACAATTTCTTCTTCCCTGTCTCCAAGAATCCTCCTAATAACTTCCACTACTTCTCTCTAAAATCAGATACGAAGACCAGTGCACACAGAGAACAACTTCAGTACTAACATTGCCTTAGGTTCCAGCTAAAGGCCAGAGTGATAAGATCCCTCTTACATGAGTGATCATGGTTGTTTCCCATTTTAAACCTCTATGACTGAAGAAACAAAATTCATCCTGTCTTGCAAATTCTCAGAATAGTTAACAAAAAAAACTAAACAATTAAAACAACAACAACACCACCACCACAATAACTTCTTCCTGTTTTTTCGTTCTGTAGGTGCTTGCTGCTCTTACCTATATTTATTCTCATATTTTTTCTCTACGATGAATAGCAAAAGCGGAAGCAAAAGGTACTCCTGGGGCAGGACACAACACTTGAAAAAATAAAAAAATAAAAAAATTATGCACAACACCCATTTAGATGTGTGATTATATAGAAGTTCATTTGTACCACAGGAGATCCTGTAGCTTACAGTTTTTGCATCGCAGAAGATACTTACTCTTGCTCTCCCCATATTTTATTATGGAAGGTTTATCATCACTATTAAACTTTAATTCCCCCAAAGCAGTGCATTAATAGATTCATAAACTTTAACACCTTCAGCTTTGTGCCACCTTCACTATATATTGAACACAATTGTTAAGGAGCAGTTCCATACTTTTCTGCACATCTTTTTAATAACGAGGAGATTTCAAAATATTTCAAAAGCACAGTCATTTTGATACCTATATTTTCCCTAATTTTAAATGTCTGTCATGTTGAAAATTGAGTTTTACGGCTTTAAACGTAAAAACAAAGAACGCAGACCCCCTTGCTCTCACAGTTCATTCTTCTCAAACTATTTTTCTAATCATACATGGAACTTCTAATGTACTCGTTATTTACTGCTTTCCCCCGAAGCCTGCTTTCAAGTTCACAAATAATTATTTGTTTTTATGCTTTTTCATGATTTAAAAGTCATCTTAATGATGGGAGACATTTGCCATTAAGGACCGTTCCACTATTGCGCATGCTGTAAATACTTCTAAGAGGCAGGTACTTGTTATAAGAATCCCCTACACTTCTTGTTCATGCTAAGGCATTGGGAAGAGGAAATAAGATGTCTTATCAAGAAGCTAATTAACATGATGGCACATAGTTAAGGAAGGAGACTTTAAAAAAATAGGAAAAGGAAATTAATTTACTGAAGCTTGTTGAAAGAAAAGAGATGAAGACAGAAGAGTAAGATAGAAAGGGGAATAAGGAGCCTGCTTCCACTAGAAAATCAATTCAAGAGCTAATATTGCAGAAGAACTAAATGCAGGCTTCATCTGTGACATGGACTCCCAATATATGCAATATTTAGGTACTTCACAGTGGGAACACTGATTGGCCCTGAAGGCTTTTTCACGTTACGTCATCATAGGCAGGGAATTGCCTGCTCTTGTGTAGATGTGAATCAAATATCATTATCAACAGGGTAGAACAACACAAAAGGACTTTTTTTTTTTTCACATGCTGGACAAAGTGGTTTAGAATCACTTAGGTCTCTGGTGGGATTTTGGTATCTTTAAGCAAATCCCTCGACAATCTTAACATTAAAGCATATCACCATAGGCAAAACCTGGAGAACTGGATCCAGGTCTTCCTCTCTTTGCAGATCAGTCTAGATGTGGCAATGCAGAGAGTTGACGCAGTCATCCTGCTGTGCAGATAAACATGGTCATAAACAAAAGGCCAAACCAACCAACCAAACTTCTTGAATGCAAAAGCAAAACCCATTGATACAAAGGTTTAACCAAATGCACAGGGTACCTTAGCAGCAATTCCCATGCATTCAGATGTATGAAAAGCAAGCAAGTTCTTGTTTTTACAGAAGTGAGTGAGCAGTTTTGAAGTTCAAGGCTGTAACACATGCAATAGCACATACTACACATGCCACTCCTACTACTTACTTAGAAAATAAAACAAAGGGGAATGAATAAGACAACTGTTTAGAATTGTGTTTTGCATTACAGGTGAGCTGCCATGAAAGCAAGCAGCAGCATTTATAACGGGGGGAATAGATTCTCCCAAAAGAAAAATCAGCGTTAGAAATCATGTCAGAATTACTACTGGTCTTTCCTTCTACAGAAGCAAGCAGGGGGAAATCAGAGATTATCAGGAGAGCTTCCAAACTTGCTTTTATCATTTGCTATAGACACAGACTACAAGTAACAGACTGTTTATAAGTAAAGCATTAATTTGGTGTATGATGTATGAAATTTGGCTCCTGCTGCCTAGAATTGGTTCAATCCTCAACAACAGCTGGCTGACACTGAGAGAAAAAAACATATCTGGGATAGCAGCAGAGAGGGGTTGAATTAATTTTCAAAATCTCTGCATTTTATTTAGCTTCTGCTGCCATCTACAGAAGCCATCGCCGATCTGCACCAAGGGCAGGTACAGCAGTGAGAACAAGATAAACCTTCAGCCCAGTGACAAGCTGAGCTAGAAAGAACAGGGGTACTTCAGCTAACAGTCACTGAAGGACCTGAGGAGCTCACTTTGTAGATAGCATCTCTCTCTCAGTTAGGGCCCAAAAATTCATTCACAGCTACCTCTCTGCTGTGTAAATGAGTTCACTCATCTGCATAGCACACAGATAAAAGCTCAGACCTCATCAGTCTGTATAGATCAACACAGCAGTGGAGCTGCCTGTGAAGTGATGAAAGTTTTAATTTCTCTTGGTCACATTGGTACGTGGGTAACCAGTACCTTGATTCAGTTTCTAATTTCTCCACTTGGTCGTTTTGTGAACAGATGAGCACTACACAGGATTTATTTTGAATCTTGTCCTCAACAGCCTTTTGTCATCTAAATGACAAATCACAGAAATATTTTCCATTTACATTTGTAATGACACCCTTTGTGAAATATTTTCTCATCAGCTTATGATATAACCAAGATGTGAGTAGCATTCCCCTTATTTTTACATCGTATCAGCCTTGAGGACATAAAACCTCTGGCTGAAATGGACCACAGTGGGCACTGGAAGATGGGAAATCCTTGGGATTTCTGCACCAAATAACACTGTCCTCAGCACAGCCCAAGGCAGCTGCCTTCCAGATACCATTGGAAGATAAAGCAGAGAACAAACCTCCTTCCTGCCAGCCCACAGGTTGTGCAAAGCCTACAGCCGTACCTCACTGTGGGAAGCACTGGGGAACTTTCCAGGTGCTTGAAAGCATCTGGATTTACCCAGGTTGAGCCTGTACAGCTGTATAAACTATAGAGAAATATCCAATTAATCCCATCTCCTCCTCCTCACGTGAGATTTAATGCATATAATCATAAAGTGAAACAGTGCTGTGCTGTCTAGGTGAGTGGTTGCAGGGACCTGTAAAGAAATGCTGGCACCCAATTACCTGCCCCTCCCTTGACTACACCCCACAAATCGTGCACGTGTGTCTTCAGCATGGGCTCAGGCAGGCAGGGAAGCAGTGTCTGCAATAGTCCCCAGTTCACCATGTCTGGGGCAGGCACGGCTCTCCATTCGGAAAGGGAAAATTCTGTGCTGCACACCTGGGTGTGAATATGGGAAAAGGCAACAGGCACGAGCAAAATGCCACTAAAACTCATCTGCTTCGTCCTCTGCATTCTGATTGCACCAGATCTCACAGGTAAACCTCTGAAAAAGCTTCAGTTAACAGAAGCCAAATGACCAAGGGTTGTGAGGAACTAACAGTCTTTCGTCCTTTTGTTAAACCTGTCTGTGCAAAGCAACGCAGCATGCAGTCAGGTGATCCTGAATGTTAATTACTAGAAGAAGTAAAAGAAAAAGACAATCCATATATTTTGCATTCTACAAGGCGATTCTGTAATGTAAGGGGAAGTTTCACTCTGAAGGAAATTGACATGTTAATACTGTACTTGCCTCTGCTTTTTGCTGTTCTGTGAGAAGCTGTACTTGCAAGTCCTCTTTAACTGCTATTATCTATTGTATCTATATATAACACAATGCCTGTAGTGTGAACGCAGGGTCAGGGAGTTAGAAAGTTTTAATTACTGGCTCAATTATGTTCACTGAGAATCTCCTTTGCCCTGGAAGATGGTTGTGCATTTTTCAATTTGCTTCTCCAAGTAGATGCTTGTCTCCAAGCACATCACCTGTATATGCCTGGTCTCCTGATCACACTTCAGTGCTCTTGCAATGGTCAGTCCTCCAGAAAGGAAGCACAGCTGATGCAGGTGTGCATAGATTTTGCTCAGTGCTGTCTTTGAAAACTTCCTTCTTTGCTCCTGAATTCAATTTCTCTGCCAGAAGAAGTAATTTTACAGCTTGCTCAACCAGCAGAACACTTTGGATCATTAGTTATAAATCTTAGTTTCTTAACATGGAAAAACACTACCTCAGCTCCACGTGGTGTGTTCTCTGCAATTTTATTCTGTGGAATAAGGAGGATTGTGACAAACATATATATTTTTAAAAGCTGACAAAGCTGAGCAACTATTCTTCAAAAAATCCATTTTAATTTTTACTGCTCTTTTTTGCGTCTGTAGTGTCAGCCAGCCATGCCCAGGCTGGTACCCATGTGCACACTGTGAGAGGCAGTGAGGGGGAAAGGTAGAA